>NC_050577.1:279663461-279963461 GCF_011100635.1 Trichosurus vulpecula | reverse complement strand
TGAGGGCCCCTTACAAAGAGCTTTTGTTTATGTGAGCTATGTGAATATTTATAATATTAGACAGTAAAATATCTTAGAACTATTATGAGAAAAGCTTTGACTTCATAGACTTCCTGAAAGGATCTTGGAGATCTCCAGAAATCCCTGGATCACACTTTGAGAACCACTGCTCTAGATACTGTAGGGAAGTCCCACTTCTCTGTTTCAACAATCCAGCTAGCAGCTTCTGTGGGGGTGTAAGATCCACCCACAGCGAGCACCCAGAAAGCTGCCAACAGCACAGGTTCTTTTGATCTGCTTAACTAAGGAAAGCAAGGTGAAGGGGTTGACAAGCTTACTTTAAATTCAGCATATAAATATCATTCACTTAGTTCAGGGAGAAAAGCCAGCACACTGAACTTCAGAACAAATACAAACAAAGTACAAACATCAACAGACAGACCTTGTCTGATTCAAATCCCAATACATAGTTACCAGAGTTCAACAAAGTCTCAGCATCCTGGTTTGCAAGCTGGAGGGCTCCTTAGCTACAGCTGCCCAGAGTCTCTGCATCAGCACCATCACCAGTGAGAACCCTGCGCAAATGGCTCTGTTCTCTCTTCTTAGAGGGCTTCAGACATCATCAAACATCATCTGAATCATCAGAACTTAGGCTGCTATGATTGGTTCTTGAGTTATCCCCTCCCCTTAGGACCCTGGGAGGTTCATATCCATGTAGGTTAGGTTAACACCTAATAGGGGTTAGCACCTCCCCTTAGCCAGCCCCACCTTGGGCCCCACCCCAGTCACCAATCCACACCCACATAGGTTCCACACCTAATAGGGGCTTGGGCCTGGGGCTTAGCACCTAGTAAGGCTCAATGAAATATACTGAATTACTCAAAGGAGACAAAGGCCAACTATTCAAGGGCACTTGGTTGAACTAAGTGCTAAGGAACTCATTTTGCTTACCAACACATTCTCCCAACCCTCCATCAGACAGAAACTACTGCTAATTTTTCCACATTTTACAGATGTAGAAATGGAGGCTAAAGGTCAAGTAACATGCTCAGAGTCACACAGGTCTAAACTTGCCCTTTGCCTGGAGAAAAATCAGATTCAAGCTTTTATTCTGCTTTGAGAATTTATGAAATATCAATCAATAAAATTTTCTTCCATATATAGCTCTAGAGCCCCAAGTAGGAAAATCTTGACAGTCCCTGACAGAGTATATCTCCACTTTCTCAGTATTCTCTCTACATGTGCTATGCCTGTCACTGTCTCATCTCTCATATTGCATTCCAATAATGAAGCACATGCAAATCAAAATTGTCAAGGTTGTCCACATTTTTATCTTATGGTGGCTTTCAATACTAATTAAACAGAAACAGAAATTAACTCTAAAGATTAGGAAAGCTTTGAACTAAACATATGCCCTGTGTTCAGGAAGAATGGAGAGGGATAAGAACTAGACCTTTGCTAGTATTGGTATAGGAAACTTCCAAGTCAGGAAACTCCATTTACAAGAATAGGTCAGCACCTTCTTTACCTCTTAGAGTCTTAGAATTGCCTATAGTTCTAGGAAGCTTGTTGAGGGTCATGGCCAGTATGTGTCAGAAGTAGGACTTAGATCCATGTGTTCCTGTTTTTAGTCTGCTTTTCTATCTCCTACACCATGATATTTCTAAGGAGAAAAATCAACTTTGGGTATCAATTCTCCCAAATGATAAATTCAGCAGCAACTAGTCCTCTTAGATACACTTCCTGTCTCGGTCTCAGGCTGCATTCCAAAGCTACAGTGAATGAAAGGCAGCGGGGCAACTGAAAGGCTCCAGGGGCTACTCAAATCCTTCCCTCTGAGCCAGCTCTATTATCATTCAAAACTCCTTCCTAATGCCTGTAGACTCACCCCATGCCCACAAATATCTTGCCTCACCTTCAGGACAAAGGGAAGGTAGTATTATCTCTTTAATGCACTTTTTTCAGTGATTCAAAAGCAACCTAAAGATTTCCTTCCTGTCCAACAACCTTCATCTTAACAGCTCTAAATCCTTTGTTACTGAGGGCACTACAAAGATAAGTATATTAAAAGTAAAATGAAGTGGGAGTGAACATTGACCATTGGGATAATTAAGGAAGTCTTCTCATGCACTAACCCTTGGAGGAAAGCAAGGCTTCTGAGAGGCAAAATTTAACAGATATGGAAACAGAGGTTCAAGGTCAAGTAACATGCCCAGAAATTAAGTGGCAAAACTCTGGTCTTCAAACTCTTGCTTCATTGCGCTTTCCACCATATGCTGCACATCTCCTTGAAGATACAGAGCAAGTTCTGTATGTGTATTGTTGTTGTTGTGGTTCATTTGTTTCAGTAGTGTCCAACTCTTCATGACCCCTTTTTGAGGTTTTCTTGGCAAAGATACTAGAGTGATTGGCCATATCCTTCTCCAGCTCATTTTACAGATAAGGAACTGAGGAAAACAGGGTTAGGTATCAAGCCAAGGATTAGATAAATGTGTCTGTTACTAAGTGTCTGAGGCCAGATTTCAGCTCAGGAAAAGAAGTCTTCCTGATACCAGGGTCAGCACTCTATCCACCTAGCTGCCCCAAATGAGTATTATCTTGTGTTTTGCAGGTGAACTGAACATATGCCTCCAATTTTATGTGATATTTCTAATTTCACAAAAAGGAAAAGCTCTTTTCATGAGGCTTCACAAAATTAATATCCTTCATCAGAACATGTAGCCTGATTTTTGGTTAGGAAAAGTATGCTCACTCTATTTATAAGGGGCACCACCACTTGAATCACTGTTTATCTCTAGTCCAATAAGCAGAAACTTTCAGTCTACAAGACTAAAAAAAAAAATAAATTGGAAAAAGGCATGAAAAAAGCGAAGCAAGACGTAATTAAGAAGCAGTTCACAAGCAAAAGGGTTCAAATTTCAGGTTCGTAAAAATTGTTTTAAACAATCATTACCAAAATAAGAAAAGAGCAGTGCGTTACAGCACAGTTGCAAGTGGGTGGGCCCTCAGCATTCAGTGTCCATCTCTACCTTGATTCTCTTTTCTCAAAGGGATGTGAACTATTCTGAAAGCAAATAAATACTTTGGCATATTTTTGGAGACAGGACATAAATCAAGCGTAGGCATGTTCAAATTGACCCAGTCTTTAAAACTTTTGCAATAAACGCAGTATGACTAAGCCTGTTTAATGTTTAATTTCTTTTTTTTTCAATACAGAATCTGAAAGAATCTAAATTTAACTAGTGAAACTATGGTGATTTAGTAAAATGGTCAGGTTTCTTAGAAACAATGTGGGGCAATATTACTAAGTGAATCACAGAGCAACAATTTGGGTTGGGCAAACCCTGCAGATTTTAAGACAACCATTTTAACTTGTTTAAACTTTAGGCAAACCATTTTCCTTTTTACAATTATGGAATCCCACAATTTCAAAGTTGGAAGATATTTTGGAGGCCATTTAGCCCAACTTGTACCTGCACAAATCCCTTCTATACCATCCTTAGCAAGTGATTGATCATCCAGCCTTTGTGTGAGGATCCCCAGTAAGGAGAAATCCACTACCTTCTAAGCCAACTCATTCTGCTTTTGAACAGCTGTAGTTGTTATACGTTTATTCTTACACTGGGCCTAAATCTGTTTTCTCCTGATGGGTTAAGAGAAGCAAGTCTAGTTTCTCTTGTCAGAAACTACTTGAAAGCAGCTATCATGGCCTTCTATTTCAGAGAATAAAGACTTTGAGTAAGGAAGACCTGACTTCAAATACTGCCTCAGAAACACTTACAATGTGTGAACCCACATTCACTTAACCTCTCTCATCAATAATAAATTATAAAATGGTGATAATAATCCTTATTATGAGGACCAGATGAGAAACAATATATAAAGTTCTTTGAAACCTTCAACATCCTATGTAAATGCTATCATTTTTATTTCCTTCATCAAGCTAAACATCCCCATTTCCTTCAAGCAATACTTTATATATCATGTTCTCTAGTCTTCTCACCATCCTGATCACCATCCTCTGGATACTCTCCAGTTTGTCAATGTTCTTAAAATGTACTGTGTAGAACCGAACACAGTACTCTAGAGTGACCATGGAAGAACACAACAGGAGTGCATTCTGTCTATCTCCCTTTTCTCTTCAGCCAATATAAATCAAAAATAAATGCATGACTGAGAAGACATTAGTTATCAAAGAAATTTCTTCAAGGTTCCTAGTAAATTTTTAAAGATTGCTAATAATTTTCAAAACCTGATAGTTCTAAATTCAGGTGGTAGAGTGGGAAAAGTAATGGGCACCCAGGTTTGAATCCTGGCGTGTGAGGGACAGAGTAGGAGCATGGTCCCTCCAGCTGTGGTAGCTGTTGAGGCCCTGAGCTTTATATATCTGGCTACTCGAACCGTAAAAAGAATAATCGGGGGTTGGGAAAGGCAGACAGTGGTCTTTTTTTCCTTAGCTCTAACTTGCTTGAGTTCCAAATTTGGGAACTATAGAAAAGGAATGGCATTTTATACTCTTTTTAATTCTTGGATTGTATGCTTTTAATGATTATATATTAGAGTCATTCTAAATTGGATTTATGCATGTTTTAAAACCTTAGAATGGCAAGAAGCTGCCCACTTGGGGTTTCTCTCTCTCTTTCTTTCTTAAATCCAGTTCACTCTGAAGCTCATAGATTGGACCACAATAGGTCCCTGCCCAAACTCCACTTAATGCCTATATTTTGGGCCCTCCTGGCTTAGAACGTATGTTAATGGTAACTTTCTCTTTGGGACAGCAACCCTGAGGTTCTTCCCCTCCCAGATTGACTTTTTTTTTCCTTTTTTTCTGATTAAGAGGCCCATCCCTTGACTCATTTCTTAAAAAGACATATTCACTGAATGGGTGTTACCTCACTTTAAGTGAGTACATGAAAAGGCCTTAGCCCAAAAGGGCCAGGATCTCCCATTGCATCCTGGGTCATCTCCAGTCATCCTGATGAATATCTGATCACTCCAGATGGCTCTGGAGGAGAACGTGAGGCTGGTGACCTTGCACAGCCCTACCTCACTCAAATCCAAGTCAACTACAACTCATGTCATCATTTCCCTGATGTCATGGTGGCCTTCGAAAACAAAGGACAAACACAACCACAAAACCTTAGACCTGATGAACTAAACCAAATTTAGACTTATGCCACAATATGATTCTAGTGTTTACTTATGCGATAACAGATAACTCACTGGACCTCCTTAAGCTTCCATTTCCTCATTGTAACAACAATGTTGCTAGCAGCTACTGTGACTATGTAAGACCAATAATACCAGCACACAGAAGTGTTGCCAACACAGGTTCTTTGATCTGCTTTTCTATGGAAAGCAAATTTAAGGGGTTAACAATCTCAGTTTAATTAAACATACATATATCATTCACTTAGTTCGGGGGGAAAAGCCCCCTGAACTTCAGGGCACATACAAACAAAAATTACAAACATCGACAGACAGACCTTGTCTGATCAAATCACAATTCATAGTTACCAGAGAAGCACCAACATCTAGGTTATCAAAGCCGACGGGGGGGGGTGGGGGGGGTGGGGGGGGGCCTGTTTCAAAGGTTTACTCAGAGTACTGTCACTCTTTCAATGAGCATACCCCAAAAGTGAAATGCTAACTTTCCAGTACATATTCCTGTTCAGGGCCCTGAGGGCTGGGGCCAACTTAGCATTTAGCGTGTGGGAAAATTCTTCAACCACCAGCACCATACCATATACAAATCAATGACTCCAGTGCTGAGAAGCATTCCAAGACAAAAAAGATCCCACTTTACCTGCCCCATTCAAACAAAGGCCAGACTCATTAAAGGCACTTGATAGCCTTAGCATCCCAAAAGGGAAGAACACAGGTTCTTTTGATCTGCTTTACTAAGAAAAGTAATGTTAAGGGGGTAACGAGCTCACTTTAATCCCACATACAAACATCATTCACTTAGTTCAGAAGGAAAAGCCAGCACCCTGAACTTCAGAGCAAATAGAAACAAGTTACAAACATACACAATACAAACATACCAAATCACAATTCATAGTTACCAGGAAAGCATCAACATATGGATTTACAAGTGGGGGGGAGGAGGGGGGCTCTTAAAATGGCTGCCCAGAGTCCCATGACACTCTTCCAGTGACTGAGAGCCCCCAGGGAGAATGCCAACCTCTGAGTTTATATATCTTGTTCAGAGTCAAAGGGCATCACAATGTTCAACTCAAACCCGTATGACCTAAAAGCATCACAAACATGAGACTCAAACCCATGTAGTCTAAAACCCTCTGGCATCACAAACATGTCACTCAAATCTATGCAAACCAGGCTTTCCCTTGAGTCAACGAGGTCATCAGACTCCTGATTTAATCAAAGAAACAAAGGCCGGACTCATCAAGGGCACTTGATTAAATAAGTGCTCCAAAAGAGAAAACGGTAAAAAAAAAATAAAAAATAAGTCCCACATTAATTAATATTACAAGGCTGTACACAGAAAGGGGATCAAGTCCTGAAGTGATGGTGTTGGGGGAAGTGTGCACATCCACAGAGTGTGGAGATGGCAGGAGTGGAGAGGCAGTGATAGGGCAATGAAGGCCAAACATTTGACCCTTATAAAAGAGAGATCTACATGGCCTGAGAGATAGATATAATGTGTATGTGTTGGGGGAGGTGGGGTAGTGGGGTGTGGTGGGGGCGGACAGTGGTAGAGTAGTGAGAATCCCTCAATCCCACTTTCTGGAGAGAAAATAGGGAAGTTCCTGGACGATGACAGTTTCTAGGATCAGGCAGAGTTCTGAGACTGACCCAGGACGAGTAAGGGACAGATCCATTTCGTGGAGAAGCAATCTTTCCCCGGTACTGCTATTGCAAGTAATGCTCATCAGTTGGAAGGAGGTTGGCTCTCTAGCAACCCCAGATACAACACCTCCTTGGGGAGGGGGACCCTCATCCTTGGGTTAGTACTATAAGTCTAGGGTTTCCTAGGGAAAGTTGGGCTCGCTGAAAGGTGAAGGGTTGCCTCTAGCAATTCCAAATGGCTTCCTTTTCTAGGAGGAATTTTATTTCAGAGTATCCTTAATTTAAGGTAGCAGGTGTAGAGGATAATATAAGTACTGAAGGGAAGATGGGCTTCACTGAAAAAAGGGAAACAAAAGATTGCCTCACCTTGGTTGTGTATATAGTGTATTTTATATTTTCTATATGGCAAAATAAAGGCTGTCCTACGTTAATATATATTTAGCTCAACTGCTTGCTTGGGGAACTGGGAGACCTTTTACCTTCTCTATAGAGATCCAGACATCAACTATATTTTAGTATTCTTGTCAGAGGAATATCTGAAAGGAGTCATGAGACAAAAAATACTTAGTAAGTAGGCTCCAAGATTGAACCAAAGTTGTATAAACCTACAGAAGAACACTGGATTCCTGTCCATGCATTATCAAGTGATATATAAATCTGAGGTTTTTCTTTTATTCTGCTAAAGGAGCTCTGAAATGGGCAAACAAGATTTATGATGTGAGATAGGTCATAATAGAGAATATTCTTAAGCAGCAGATAGAAGGTTGGGCCTGGCATCAGGAAGACCTGAGTTCAAATACAGCCTTAGACACTTACTATCTGTGTGACCCTAGGACAAGTCACTTAACCTCTGCTTGCCTCTGTTTTCTCATCTGTAAAATGAGAATAATTGTGTCAACCTTGCAGGGTTGTTGTGAGGATTTAAATGAGATTAATAATTGTAAAGCACTTAGCAGTGTTTGGCACATAGTAGGCACTATATAAATGTTAGCTATTATCATTACTTTATTAGGAATTTATATTACTTCAGCCACATTTTAGAGAATCATAAATTCTCTTAAATTTATGAGTGGGTTGACAAATGATCTTAATGGCAAACAAAATCCATATAGCAGAGTACACAGTCTTTGGATACCTTCAAACTATTTAAGGATATAGGATGCAGGGAGGCTCTTGGAGAGGTGGTTCTTAATTATTCTTTCCCAAGCAAGGGGTTCATTGTTGTTTTTTTCAGATTGAAAACCACCTCAAGCCTCATTGATTCTCAAGATCAATGTTTTGTTTGGACATACCATTCTGGTTTCATAAACCTATATCTCTGCCTTGAGAAAGACACCTGCAGATGTTGCCTTCTAGGCATTTCCAGATAAGTACATCTCCCAACTACAAAAAAGGTGAACCACTAGAAATTTGCAGGTGCAAATCTATTTTTGTCTACATAGTGGTGCCCTTTATAGCTGGGTATTCAAAAAGGCAGACATCTGCTTATGCTGATGATACTACTGGTGCAATGTTAATAGGACACATGTTTTTAAATGTTTTACTTATCTCAAGAGAGACAATATATGAAAGTATTCTGCAACATTCAAGTATTACAAAGATAGAGAAATACATATCCATCAACCTGAGTACAAATCTGACACAGACTAGCTATGTGCCCATGGGCAAGTCAAGATTATATAGATGCTTGAGGATCTGCACTGATTGAGAGGGTTTCCATATTGGAAGTTCCCTGTATTAATGAGACCAAATTTACAACATATACACATGTATATATTTAGAAATTCAAATTCAAAGAGCACTATTAGTTACAACAAATATTCTCTACACAAGGAACCCACAGTTTTTCAAGCAATCTTCTTTGTGACCAAAAGCAATCAGGTCCAGGAAAGCCTACTAGACCTTAAAAAATGGATCTCCTGGAGTTTTCTGCTGGTTGTGGCCACTATGGCCACATGGGCGATAAAGTGGCTCCAGTCTTGAAGAACTCTTCTTACGTAATGAGTTATTAGAATCATGACATAGGAGAATTCTTGGGGGAAGGCAAGAAGCAAAAAATGATTAGTGGGAAAGCCCCAAGATTGGGCCCAGTTTGTGTAAGCCTATACAATAGGGACTTGGGTTCTCCGCCACGTATTACAAGGTATACACAAGATACATGTTTGGCAGAGGATTTCTTTTTTGGTCACTTTGTTTTAGAGGAGACAGGTCCATATTTGAAATTAGATGCCATTATAGAAATCTAAATAGTTTGGCCACTGCTGTCTTACCTGCCCCAATTTCTGCCCAGTGAGAGAATCTCATGATATAAGCTACACATAGATAGACAAGTTATAGTTAAATAGACTCATTTCTTAAAGCAATTTGACACACTAACTCCCCTTTATACAGGGTGTTAAAGCTTCCAAAATGCTTCTTTTCAGTACTTCATTAAATCTGCTAAAGGTAACTATGCTCCAGGACTCTGTCCTGGATCCTCTTCTTTTCTCCCTTTGTAACTATTTCACATGGTGATCTTGGTGATCATCTCCCATGGTTTCTATTATCATATCTATGCTGATGATTCTCAGATCTATTTGTCCAGTCTCTCTCCTAACCTCCAGACTTAACCAGTAACCTCTCTCCAAACCTCAAGACTTGCATCTCCATCCATTAGACAGCTCAAATTGAATGTCACATAGACATCTTCAATTCAACATGCCCCGAACAAAGTTCATTATCTTTCTCCAAAACTCTTCCCCTTTCTTCACTTCCTTATTGCTGTTGAGAACCCAACCATTGTGCTAGTCACCAAAGCTTACCACCTAGATGTCATCTTCAACTCCTTGATCTTCCTCACTCTTTTCTCTAATCTTTTGGAGTGTATTGGGGGTTAATGGAGGACTAGTACCTCTGGTGTGTGGACTTTCTGCGTCCTTTTCAAGGCTGCTCATCCACCTTTAGTGTCACACACTGGTAAAATCATTTTGGCAGATGCGCTAAACCTTGTTGATATTAACCAACAGGGCTTAAACCCATTGGTGAGTTAGGGGACTGTCTACCCCAAGCATGTGAAGACTTCCCCTGGTTGAATGGGCAAATGAGAACAATTTGGCAGCTGAAGAAGGTATTGTGGAGCACTTAGAGCTTGGACAGACATTGAGGATGCCAAGGTCATACTCCATATCCTGAACTCCATATCCAATCACCCTGACTTTGTCTTGCCACTGGAGTGACGGAGTGGCAAGTTATGAAAGACCTTGAATACCAAGAGAATTTTATATTTTATCTTCGAGGTAATAAGAAATCACTAGAGTTTCTCGAATAAGGGGATGACAAGATCAGACCCGTGCTTTAGGGAGATCACTTTGACAACTGAGTGGAGTATGGACTGGACAAGGGAGAGACTTGTGGCAGGGAGAACAACCAAAAGGCTTTTGCAATTGTTCAGATGTGAAGTGATGAAGTAGTGATATTATCAGAGGAGAAAAGGGAGATGGTATGAGAGAGATGTTATGAAGGAAAAATCAATAGGACTTGGTATAAAGATTAGGTGCTCTTGTTTGTCTTTTGCTTTTTAAAAAATAGTATTTTATTTTTCCCAATTACATGTAAAGACAATTTTTAATTTTTTAAAATTTTGAGTTGCAAATTCTCTCCCTCCCTGAAATGGTAAGCTATTTGATATTGATTACACATGTGGAATCATATTTCCATATTAGTTATGTCCTATAAGAAGACACAGACCAAACCCCACCCCCACAAAAAATAAAGTGAAAAATAGTATGCTTCAATAGTATGCATTCAAACTCCATCAGTTCTTTCTCTGGATGTGGATAACATTTTTCATCATGAGTCCCTTGGAATGTTGTAGATCATTTATTGCTGAGAATAGCTAAGTCATTCACAGCTGATCATTGTACAATATTGCTATTACTGTGTACAATGTTCTCCTGGTTCTGTTCACTTCACTTTGCATCAGTTCATGTAGGTCTTTTGGGTTTTTCTGAAATCATCCTGCTCATCATTTCTTATAGCATACCCATATTCCATCACAACCATATACCACAAGTTGTTCAGCCATTCCCCAATTAATGGGCTCAGTCTCCAATTCTTTGCCACCATAGAAAGAACTGCTATTAACATTTTTGTACAAATAGCTCTTTTTCCCTTTTAAAAAAATTTCTTTCTGATACAGACTTAGAGTGGTATTGCTGGATTGAAGGGTATGCACAGTTTCATAGCCCTTTGGGTATTATCCTTTGTTTTTGAAGACCAGCAACATCATAGGGTGATGTCTTTACTTACATGTGAATTTAAGTGGGGCAGAGTTGTACAAAGTCATTAGCCTCCTTCTCCTAAAACTCTACCATCCCTCATTCTCTATAATCTCTCTTGGAGAGCTCATCACCTCTCTTGGGTTCAAGCATCATCTCTTCATATATGACAAGCAAATATAGACATCCAACTGCAATCTCTTTCCTGGATTCCAGTCATGTATCATCAACTGCCTTCCCTGAAGTCCCGTAGGCATGTAAAACAACTTATGAAATTACTATGTAAATGGAAAGAACACAACAATAACATGAAACTGAATGCTGTGTAATTATAAAGAACTACATTTGGCCCTGAAGAAAAAAATGAAAAAAATTGAACTCTCTTCTTGGAAGATGTGGGATGACTATGGGTCTGGAATACTACCTATACTGACTGAATTGATGTGCTGGTTAGTCTTGCTGTTTGGCCTTTTTCTGTTACTTTTAAATTCTTTGTTCATAGTGTTGTTAGGGGAAAGCCATAGGTTCAAAGATAAAATGCGATATAAAAATGAAAGTTGCCAACAAAAAGTGTTTTAAAAAGAAAAAAGCAAATCCATGCCTGTGAAATAGATATTTCATTTCAATGCGACAAAAAAGATTTCTACCATGTCTGGAGAATATTCAAGGCACTGAGGAGATTAAAATGTTAATTCCAATGCTCTTGTCCTCATGGAGCTGACCAACTAAAAGAAGGCTACAATACATATACAAATAACTATAATATAAAATGATAACTAATAATTACATAAAAGTGCTACAAACTAGATTTTTCTAAGACCCAAAGGAGGAGAAAGAATCAGAAAGGGTGGGGGGAGAAGACAGGTATTAATGGGCAGTTTTTGCATTTGATTTACTACCCTAACAAACATTCTAGTGAGGTAGGCAGGGAAGTTATTTTTTAAGGAACAGATAGTTCACATTAAAAAAAAAAACTTTTGCTTCAGGAATTCTTTAACCATGAACTCTCCAGAGTGCACCCACAGTGTTTGTTTGTCTATGGTCAGGATCTGGAATTTCATCAGTGTAGAGAACTTCCAGTGTGAGTAATATCCTCCTTTGCATACAGATTAATAACTCATTTGAGGGCAGGGACTATCTCACATGTTTGCATCCCCAGCAACAAATACAGTCCCTGGCTACTACACAAAATAGTACTTAATAAACTCTTGTTGATTTATGAGTGATTATAGTCTTAGAGAGCAGCTTGAGGGCACTGAGAGGTTAAGTTGCTTGCCAGGAACATGAAGCTAGTATGTATCAGAGGAAAAACTGAAATTCAGTGCTGCCTGACTTCAAGGCTATCATCCACTATGTAATACTGTCTCTCATGATTTTTGGTTTATGTTGATGGTTGTTTTTTGGTTTTTGTTTTTTGTTTTGGCTGGACTTGTGATTTCATATATATTTAAAGATCATTAATTATGTGATGAAGATAGAAAACTAAAAGATAAACGTATCTGAAGGTCATTTTAAAATGAGATTAAAGCTTTTTACTATGACAATGGAGAAATTATTTTATAGACAACTTTTCCAGAATACAGTGTGCATATTCAAGTGGTCAGTGCTCAATTACCTATGTAAATGGAGGCGAACTAGGGCATACTCTTTTTTACTTGGAAAGATAATAATAACAATATACCAGAGCTTCATTATTAATAATGACTGTGCTTTTGTACTGTTCCTGGTTAAATGTTTTATATCTGGATTGTGTGTTTTAAAAGTTTACTACCTGTGTGTTACTTACATATTATCCCTTTTCCCAGAGAAACTAAAACTTACAATTGAATGTCTATTTGCCAGATTATTGCTTGTTTATGCGTTGTGTCTTTTTAAAGGCATATTCAATAAAGAATCTCAGGATTGAAAAAAACGACCAAAAGCCCAGAGGTTATATTGGCCAACCCGTTCCCAAACAAGGATCACCTTTACAATTTATCTTCCAAGTGATCATCAAACTTTTTCTTGAAGAAAGGGAAAGGAGAAACCACAACCTCACTAAGCAGGTATTATCAAATGTTGCTTCGCTGTCAGAGCTTATCATAGTGTTTTGTACATATTATTCGTTCAATAAATATTTGGTGAAAGAGTACAGTCCTTGTAAATATCAAATGAGAATGTATATGCAAAAACTTTTTAAAGATTAAATGATCTTCAGGCAAAAAAATTGTAAAAGACAAAGTCTGAATGCAATTCTTTCTTACAAGAGTTAAAGACAGAGAAAAGATGAAACTAAAGGATCATTCTGCTATTCCTTACTGATTTGGCTGAAGCAAGAGATGAGTAAGTTCTGACTTCTCTTTGATACTGTCCAACTTTCTCCCAATTTTTTTCTCCCTCCTGTTCCCTCAGCTGGGGATGCAATGAATCTTCTCTGTCCTACAATGTGCCTCCAATGTTATGAGACAATCCGGTTTCATGGTACTTCTTTTTAAGGACCAAAGTTGTTCCCACAGCTACTAACAGCTCTCTGACAATGACCTGAGATATTTCAGATTGTTACATAAGCTATCTTTTGAAAATAGCCTAAATATACTCTCTCCTCTTTATAGAACACACCCATTCTTATCCAGCCCCATCAAGATTGATTTATGAGACCCTAAGGTTGTGGATCTATTCCTACTTTCTCTCCAAGGTTGGCAAGCTCACTATACCATTAAGCCTCTTCTTCCTCCTTGGCTGATCCACAATTCCTTTATTGACTGTCATCACCCTTAGTTGGGCATCATGGTTGCTTGTACCCCTTGAGGCAGACACCATTTCTTTTCAGCTGGTCTGCCCACTTGCTCAAACTTGTTTTCCTCTTGGGCCTACTGCCCCCAATTACATACTGACAGGCCTGGGGTGGAGGGGCAGAAAATATATATATATGTGTGTATATATATATATATATATATATATATATATATATACACATATATATGTATATATACACATGTGTATGTACATATATGTATGCATATCTGTACGTAGACATGCATGCAGGTATAATATATAGACATATATACATGTCTATAAACATATATGTATACACATATACACATACCTATACACATCACATAAAGACAGTTCTTGCTTTACATAAGTCAAAGTGTCTGCAGACCACTAGGTAGTGCTTTTACCTAATGCAAATTTGCCTGCAGACATGGGGATGGGAGGGAGGGAAGCGTGAAGGGAGCCCCAAGCCTGTGGAGGGAGGGGCCAGAATATAGTTTGAGGACACGTTGGGGCCGAGACAGAAAAACCAGAGCAGGAAGAGAAATACAAGCCATGTGAGGGCCTGGCCAGAACCGAGAGGAAGAAGGAGGGTGGGAGGGACAGCAGATACATGGGGGCCAGATAGACAGGAGAAGATGGCTACAAGAGGCGGTGAAGTGGGGCAAAGATTTCCTCTTTCATTTCAGGAAATCTTAAGCCATGTTCCCAGTCCTGGGCAGCAGTGGTGGTAGTCTCTCCACCATTCTTCTGCCATTCTTCTGCTTTCACTTGGAGAATTTTTATGAGTTTTTCTTTTTGGTGGGGGTATGAGAAGCCATAGAGCTGAGGGGCAGAAGCAGAGAAGGAGAGAAAGAGACAGGGAGCACAATATCATACAATAAAGTTAACATAGGTGTTTTTTGGGAATGCAGATTTCTTTTGGAATTCTTTAAGCAAAGTTGAATGTGCCTATTGCAAATTTTAATATAAAGTAAAAACTGTCTGTATATAGAATGCATCCTATTTTACAAAATCTATAATCTCAGGAACCGGTGAAGTAACTTCCACCTCCACCCATAAATCTATGTGATTCTCTTTCCACATAATTTGTCCCTTAGTTACCTTTTCTCCATAAGATTCTTTATACCCTTGGAACAATTAGACTCATTGCTAGGCCTGTACTGCATTCACTCCCTCATCCTAAGGAGTCCTTCTGTTCTGGACTCATGCATGTGGTCCAGACTGGGTTCAATCCTAGAGAAGTCTTCCCTCTAATGAGAGGTCACCTAACTCTCTTTTCTCACACTCTTCAGCTCATTAAATCCCCTACCCTAGCAGTTAAGGCTTAGGTTTTGATTCATGTCTAGGGGAAAGTAAAAAGGTACTCAAATATAATCAGGTGTAGGTCAGGTTGTTTTTTTTTTTCTTACACATGAAAGAAACACAAATGAACACAAAAGACTTACAATATGCATTGGCAGAATGACCTAAAATAGGGTTTAATAGCTTAAATAGCTTAAAACTACTATTACCATCTCTTAGGAGGCTGATCAAAACAGTTTGTGAGAAAATGGCCACATTTCACCTTGCTTCTGCACTGTTTAAACAATTCCCAGTCATCCCCTTGATGCTGTCATCTTCACCCCCACTATTAGTCACCTCTCCTCACTTGAACCAGGATATCTGGACCTCTGGAACTCAAAAGGTCATCTCCAAGTTTGGACACAGCTACCTTAAGAACAGTATTGCAACATCTATTTAAGAAATAAAACACAAAGCAGAAAATGCAACCAGGGACCCAGATGCAAACTTGTCTAGTTGAATCTCCTGATAATGTGGGTGTGGTTACCATGATACCAGGGTGGGGAAAGTCTAGCAGCAGAGTTATATGATGCCACCTTGGGGAGGGGGAAGGGGGGCGGTGGGATTTTGAAAATATTTGAGCTGGAAATTGTCTCTCCTTTTTTTTTTAAATTGATCTGCTGCCTCTTACTGCTATCGTGGGGAGAAGAAGAACCAAAGGACCATTCGAGGTTTTCAAACCAAAGTAACAAGTGCTTTCAACATTGAACCATTACGTGGCCAGAAGTAACTTGAATTCCATCATCAGAAAGGGCTTGAAGTGCTGAGTCACAAATGTGATAAGCCGAAAACAGGAAAGGAATATCTGTATATATCCCATACAATCTATATAATTCACTTAAACCCTCTTACCCTCAATCCTTGTTCCCTTTTATTGTCCTATAACTATCTACCTGTTTTATCTGGTATTTTGCATCCAGTTCCAATGTATGTTTTTGTCCTTTTAATTAGTCAGAGTAACAAGAATGTGCATCTAGTAAATAACTGAAGAAGCATCTCCTTTCAAACACTAAATGGAAAAGACAAGATCACCAACCATGAAATTCTGGAACTTACTAGCATGTAAGCAATACTGACTAAAATGCAATTTCATTGGACCAAATATATATGAGTGCAAGATACCCAAGGAGATAGCTGAAATGACTCAACTATTAGTTTAATGAACAAATTTGTATATGATTCAAAGCTGTGAGTGACAGTTAACACATTAGATGACCTCAAAAAGATCTTGAGTCAAATCTAATACAGAGAAGTTTCCTAGAAATAAAGTTTATTTATAAAAATAGCTTATTTATAAATAAGTTTATTTATACTGTGCAAAAGTTTGTAAAGTTTTATGCTTAGGTTCAAAAAAATGAACTGCACAGTTACAAGATGGAGAGATAGGACTATCCAATGGAACCAGGAGGGCATACTGAGAAGAACCATATGCCTAAAGACAGTTAACCTGTATTCAAGTTCCAGTTCCAAATCTCACTAGCTTTGGGATGTTACTACATCTTTCTAAGGCTGTTTTATTTTTCACAGTAAAATGGGGATCTTCCACTTACCCTGATGTCTCATTATGATGTAAATGTAACAGTGAATTACTAAACACTATGCTCATAGAACTTAAGTGCTAGTACCAACCTAGAAAGGTTCTGAGTCCAGGTCTGGTAGCAGACTATATTTGTCCACTGGGAGCAGCCTGGCTAAATTCAGAGAGATTCATCACCAATGTGGCCTCAGGGGGATGCATTTTTTCAGGCATAGTAAATATGAAAAAAAATCTGCCAAGATCAGAGGGGCAGTAGTTATCTGGGACATTTGTGAAATCAGATATCTTGGAAACATTGAAAAATGGAAAAAATAAAATTGTACTATCTACCTTAAGGTGTATATGGTATAGATTGTGTATACATATGAAAGAAATCTGTTGAGATATGTGTGTGTGTGTGAGAGAGAGAGAGAGAGAGAGAGAGAGAGAGAGAGAGAGAGAGAAAGTATGCACCAGTATGATGTTATATTTTCAATTTACTGAAAATAGAAACTATACTATTGCACTCTTGATCCCAGTACCTCCTTTTTGTGCAAAAAAAAAAATTGACAATACATTTATACCTTTACATCTATATCTTTTCAGGTCTGTAACTGGCACTCTTGAAGTGAATAAATTCAGCTCTTTCCAGTTCAGATATAACTTTTGACCTGATCCATTTGTCCTTGCTTTCAAACTTAATTTCAGTTTTTTACAGTATGGAATAATAATTACTTGAAGGTGGAGGAAAGAAGAAAACAAAGAGACAAAGAAGAAAAGGCTGTGTTAATAATACTTCATTATACTGAAGATCGGCAGATATGAACATGTCTCCTTCCTCATCTTTTCTAAACCTCAAGCCTTCTTGATTTTACTGCCAGAGGCTGAGGGGAAAGACAAGGAATGGCAAAAAGGTTGGCACACATATTCACAGGAATTGGATAATAGCATACGGGGAATAAGTCAAGCTAAAAGCTAAATCTATGGCTGGAAAAACTGTTTTCATCTGTAGAAATTCTTACAGAAAATAGAACACAATGACAGTTTAGTAAAAGGTGTAATTAATTCTCTAGTATAAGCAAAAAGGAGACATTTCATAAGGAGAATAATTTCATTTGAAAAGAAAATAGCATTTTGAATGTAGGAATCCCTCAGGAACATTCTTAAATATCCTCATTCCTCTAAGAATATCCTGGATCTCATGATATGCTGAAAGCAGAAATGGACATACCATGTGCCTTTTTTATATAGCAAGTATGTATTCCTGATCTCATGAAACCTTACCAGGCTTATTCAAACTTCTGAGGTAGTCCTGGGGCATTCTAAAACCATCTGAGTCAGGGAACATATGCAGCCACCCTGTCATGTCTTTGACTAGAAAGTTCTTACGTCATATTATAACATACAACCTAATACTGACACATTGGCACTCCTTGTGGCATAGAGCTAATTTAAAGCCAAGATATCAATTGCCTAAAGAAAGAAAAAAAAGTCCCAAAGTCAATACTTTGAATGCACATTCTCTGGAGAAAAAACTAGACTGCCAATATAAATATATGCTTTACCCTTATTCTGTATATGGGGGTGTCAGTCCACAAGCATTTATTAAGTGACTACTACATGCCAGACACTGACACAAACACTAGGAAAGAAAATTACAAATAGTCCCTGTCCTCAAGGAGTATACATTCTAATGAAAGAGATGACAAGTAAGTAACTAGGTACAAACAAATGGAACATAATCTGAGAAGGAAGGGCACTAACATCTGGGAGGACCATAGAAGGCCTCTTGCAGATGGTTGAACTTGAGCTGAGTCTTAAGGGAAGCCAGGGAAACCAAGAAGGAGGTTGAGGGGGTTGAGCATGCAAAGACATGTTATGTTTAAAGAATTGCAAGTAGGCCTGTTTAACTGAATCATAAAATACAGGGAGAGGAAAAAAGTGTAAGAAGACTGCAAATTTAGGAAGGATTCATGTTTTGAAGAGTTTTAAATTCCAGACACAGATGTTGGAGGTAATAGGGAGTCCCTGGAGCTGACTGAGTATGAGGGTGGCATGGCCAGACTTACACTTTAGAAAAATCACTTTTGAAACAAAGTAGAGAATAGATTTGAGTGAGCAGAAATTTGAAGCAGGGAGGTGACTTAGAAGGTTATTACAATAGCTCAAGTGAGAAACAACAAGACCCTGAACTGGGGTGGGAACTCTGTGAGTGGAGAGAAGAGAACTATGTGAGAGATATGAAAGCAGAAGTGACAAGGTAGGGGCAGCTAGATGGCGCAGTGAGTAGAGCACTGGCCCTGGAGTCAGGAGGACCTGAGTTCAAACCAGGCCTCAGACACTTGACATACTTAGTAGCTGTGTGACCTTGGGCAAGTCACTTAAACCTAATTGCCCTGCCTCCCTCCCTCCAAAAAAAAAAAAGAAGTGACAAGATAAAACACATTTGATAGGTGGGCTGAGTGAGAGTGAGGATTTAAGGATAACACCAAGGTTGTAAGCCCAAGTGAATGGAAGATTGGAAGTAATCTTAACCATAAAAGGGAAGCCTGGAAAGGGGAAGGTTTTAGAGGCAAAGATGATGAGTTCTGTTTTGGACATATTGGGTTTGATTTCCTTATTAAACATTCAGTTTGAGATGTCAAAGAGGGCTGGGGCTCAGGAGAGAAACTAAACTAGGGATATTTTAGAGGAACTAAACTAGATCTGAGAAACATCTGCATAGAAATGATCTTTTTATCCATGGGGGCTGATAAGATCATCAAATGTGCTAATATAAACGGAAAGGGGAGGAGAACCAGGACAGATCCTTTCAGGATGCCTACAATTAATTAATAGCGATTACCTGGATGAAAAATCAGCAAAGGAAGTGTCCACGTTGACTTCACATTTATATGGATCATAATATCTGAGAAACAAATGATTGAAAACATAGTGAATAATTGTAAATTGTATTAGTGGGCTATTTAGTATTTATATACCAAGAAAACTTCAGAAATTTAATTTCTCCTCAAAACAATACACATAACTAAATTTCCTTCTATGAAGTGTAGTGAAAAATGATCAGGTATTTCTGCTTTGTTTTCCTCTAATGACTGCTTTGGCTACATTCCAAAAGTTTGGGTATGATGTTTCATTGTTAACATTTTCTTTAGTTAAATCATATATTTTGAAATTTATTCTTTAACCCATCAGGTTTTTAGGATTAAATTTAAATTCCATTTAAATTTGAAACCTTTTTAAAGGTTCTTTATTGATTATAATTTTATTATAGTACAATTTAGTAAATTAGTACAATTTAGTAAATAACTTAGTAAAAGTTAGTATAATTTTATTGTAGTTAGTAAATGATGTTTAATACTTCTGCTTTTCTCAATTTGATTATAAGGTTTTTATGCTTTAAAACATGGTCAATTTTTTAAAGGATAAAGTCCTACATATAACTTAGAAATATGTATGTTTCTTTGCATTCCATTAATTAATCACCACTGAGCCATCATATCTTATTTTCTTAAAGTCTATTTAGGTCCTTAACTTATTTCTTTTCTTTTTTTCTTTTAACATTTGTTTACATCTGAAAGAGGGTATATTGATTGTGATGGAATACTATTTATTGTGGTATAAGAAATGAAGGAGAATGGTTTCAGAAAAACCTGTGAAGACTTATACGAATTCATGCAAAGTGAAGTAAATAGAACCAGGGAACATTGTACACAGTAATAGTAATATTGTAAGGATGAAAGACTTAGTTACTCTAATCAAGACAATAATCCAAGACAATTTCAAAGAATCTATGATGAAAAATGTTATCAGTCTCCAAAAAGAGAACTGAGGAACTCTTAATGCAGATAGAAGCATACTTTTTACCTTTTTTTGTTTTTCTTTTTTTTGTCTGTGTTTTCTTTTGCAACATGGCTAATGTGGAAATATGTTTTGCATTATTTTTTTACATGTATAATTTATAAGCAGAACCAGAAGATGGATGGGGGTTGAGGGAAGGGGGAGGATTTATAATTCAAAAAGAATTTTTGATGAATGTCAAAGATGGATAGTTAATTAATTGTTTTTAGTGATAGCATACGCTATCATTGTGGTTGTCGTTAGGAATGAATGAGATTTTATATACATATATGTGTGTCAATACATACACACACATATGAAATTCTGGGCAAGCCTTAAAGCACTACATAAATAACAATGACAAGGAATTTTTTTTAAAAAATAGTCTATGTGAACTAGAGTAGTAACAGGGTGAGTAGAGAGATGCAAATGGGTTTGAGAAATGTTCCAGAGGTAGAAAAAAAGTGAAAAAATGGAAGAATAGAAACAAATTAAACCATTTTGCTATTTATAAACAATACAACTAAAAAATAAAGACATACAGAATGAAAAGAGAAAGGTGTATTGTAAGACCATTGTAATATTTTTTATTGGATACTGAGGCTAGTATGGTCACATTGGCAATAAAGAAGAAATATCACAGAGGTGGAATTGATAGTACTTGTAACTACCTCTGTAAGAAAAAGAAAGGAAAGAAAAGAACTGATGATAACAGATAGGAATCCAATATGGCACAATAGGCACAATATGGCACAATGGTGATATCACAGATAGGAACAAGGACATCAAAAGGGGAAGCATATATGAGATGAAATATGAGCTTTTTTGGGGTCATGAATCAGTTGTGATTCCAGTTTTTCTTTTCATTTTAGTTACATATGTATTACTTTGAGGTAGAAGCTAAGATGGTGAGGAAAGGGCAGGGACTTGCCTGAGCTCTCCCAAATTTCCCTCCAAATACCTTTAAAATATTGCCTCAAAACAAATTCTGGAGTGGCAAAACTCACAAAAGGGCAGAATGAAACACTTTTCTAGCCCAAGGCATCTTAGAAGGTTATGAGGAAAAGTCTGTCTCACCAGGGTGAGAGTAGAGCCCAGTCCAGTGCAAGCTGTGACAGCACAGTCTGGACACCAGCAAACCAGCAGGCCTTGGGAGTAACTGAATCAGCATTGGCAGTGGCTGCTTCCAGAGTTCTCAGCAACTGGTAAGGGGGGTCAGACAACCGGTCAGAAGAGATTACAGGGATCCCTTTGCTGGCACTGGGGGGCAGGACCCTGTTGCATTGCCCATATTCATGTCTGTTTCACAGTCCTGGGCCTCAGTCCCAGATCTAGGAGGAGCACTAGCAGAGCAGTCCTTGCAGCCACAGGGGATCAGAGACTCTGGTCACAATCCCAAGGTAGAAAAGAGTACTTGTGGTCACTCACATACCAGAGTATAGGCCAGGAGAGTAGTAACACACTTCTCCTTAGATCCTATCACTTTGGAAGAACAGAAAGCTGTAAGCTTTCAGAACTAGCTCTGAAAACAGCTTCACAAAAATCTTGAAGCTTGGGTAAGTGAACCCTCCACCCTGGAAGCAGAACCCCACTTAATTTTTAATTTAATTTAATAACAAAATAATTAAAGCTATCTATAATTATGTGAAAAATGTTCTAAATCACTACTGAGCAATGTCATGGTAAAACTGAGACACTAATGCACTATTGGTGAAGTTGTATACTGATGTAGAGCAATTTGCAACTATACCCAAAGGGCTATAAAACCATCCCAAAGACATTTTTTTTAAAAAGGAAAAGGATCTATATGTACAAAAATTTTATAGTAGTTCATTTCATGGAGGTAAAGAATTGGAAATTGAGGAGATTTTCATCAATTGGGGAACAGCTTAACAAGTTATGCTATGTGATTTTGATGGAATACGATTCTGCTATAAGAAATGATGAGCATGATGCTCTCACAAAAACTTGGAAAGATTTAGATGAACTGATGGAAAGTGAAATGAGCAGAACCAGGAGAACACTGTATAAAGTAACAGCAATATTGTACAATGACCAACTGTGAATGATTTAACTCTATTCTCAGCAATACAAAGATCCGAGACAATTTAGAAGGACTTATGACGAAAAATGTTATCCATTTCCAGAGAAAGAATTGATAAAGTTTGAAGGCAGATTGAAGCATACTTTTTCTTTGCTTTCTTTATCTTTCTTTTTTTGGACTGTGTTTTTCTTTCATGACATGACTAATGTGGAAATATGTTTTGCATGACTGCATTGTATAACCTATATCAAATCGTTTGCCTTCTCAATGGGGGGGGGGGAAATGAGAGAATTTGGAACTCAAAATTTTTAAAAACTGAATGTTAAAAATTGTTTTGTGTGTAATTGGGGGGAAATAAAAATATTAAACCATAAAAAATTAATTCAAGGTTGTTCTTGTTGAGTTGTTTCAGTTGGGTTTGATTCTTCATGACCCTATTTGGAATTTTCTTGACAAAGATACTGGAATGGTTTGCCACTTCCTCCTCCTGCTCATTTTATAGATGAAGAAACTGAGGCAAACAGGGTTAAATGACTTGCCCAGAGTTACACAACTAAGTGTTTGAGGCCATGTTTGAACTCAGGAAAATGAGTCCACTCTACCACCTAGCTGCCCAAAATTCAGGGACTCATATGATTATGATTTAATATCAAATATCTCCTGTCTGTTAAAATGAAGCCAGTTTCATTCTTTGTGAACTTATTTGGTGCCCACCACATCCAAGGCTTACCAATTCTTTTTTCACAGATGGTTTAATGGTATATAGGCATGGTTTTGATGACATCTACAAGTCTTGTCTCTCATTTCTTTCACATCTTTTTATTGGAAATACCAAATATCACAGTGTTTCTTAATTTGATTTGGAGGGTATTAACAACAACATTTTGTGCTAAAAGATTTGCAAAATGCTGTTTTTTGATCCTTATAATAACTTTGAGATATAGGTGTTATCGAGCAATTGCAGTTCCCTAAACCCCTAAATCCCTTTCCTTCAATTCCCAATTTTTCCTAATTCATAAAAGAGGCAATGGAAAATTCTTCCAAAGCCAGGGGTTATTTTTCCTTTCTGGAGGACAATCTACTATGGAGATGAGAGATAGAGGAATTCATAGGTGACCAAAATTTAAGTGTTTGGAATAACTTAGGTAGAATAAGGTATTTAGGTATGGTATGGTGATCTATAACCAATTTTTATTTTCTGATTTTCATTCTACTACTGTTTTAAGCACTTATGGTATTAATAAAGAACCATGTTAACATTTTTCCTCCCCCATGCATTTTCCCTCACTTTTAGCAGCAGGTATAGTACAAGATCTTAACTGAAAGTCCGATTTGAGAATGATGAGATTATATCGACACCCAGCTGTCAAATCCTGCTGGAGTCATGTATTCATTTGAATCAATTAGCTTTGCCAATCTGTAGGGTTCTATGCTTGGAATAAACTGGTGCTTCTGGCTTACTGTTTGTCTTGGAGCCATGAAAGTATTAGTGGCTGCTGGTCTGCAACTGAGTCAAACCCACAGTTGGGCTCTGGTTGGATTTGGTGGTTGCCTGTGTACTTAACCTAGAGGAAAGTTATGCATGAGGACCACAGTGTCTGTTTAGCTTAATCCAGGAAAATTAACCCATTAATTAAAGACTTACTACCAAAGACATCATAGAGTTAAAAAGATATATGTGTTCTTCAATACTTCAAAGACGTGCGATTTCTTCTACATATCTTTATATTGTATTACGGTAATATGATTCTTTCTCCATTGACGTGGCTCACAATCCCTCCATATCTTAGAAGATAGTGTCTCGAGTTGCTATGGCTAAAAGTACAGATATATTTTCCCATAAATGCATATCCTTTACACATGTAAATGCAAATTTAGTAGTATATCTACCCTGATTTGGCAAATTTCTTCATGCCAACCTCATACCTATTATTAGTTCTTATCAATAACTAAAGTGTTAAAAGGCTAAATACCCAATTAATAAATCTTTTTTTAATTCCAAATAATGTTTAGATAAACATTCAAAAATAGTTTTTACCACTAAATTTAGTCATATATCAGAGTTATCAATTATCAGACGCTGAAGTCTAAGTACAGACTTTTACTTTGTCATAAACTGTGTCAAGCTTTCATATTTAATAGGAAATAATAACTACTGCACTTTGGTAATTAAAAATTGTAACTGAATTATTAATCAACCAAAACTTTAAGCATACTCCTTCTCTGTCCTTCCCATTCAAATAAAAATATTTTTTATTGTAAAGTAAAATAAATTGAGCAGACAAACATTAGAGCTGAGTGGACTCAAAAATCTCTTAACAACTTGCCATTGTCAGTTGTACCATGGTGGATATATAGAGATTTGGGGCAAGAAAATATTTTTCCACTCAACTTCTCTGCTCCTGGGCATGATTTATGTTACTTTTGATTCCTTTTTTTCTCTTTGTCTTCTCTTCAGTAATCATAGGAAAATTTTTTTCCAAAATATACTGCATTTGTAGTTGCTAACACTTTTCGTAAAGTTGCTTTATAATACTACAGAGTTAAAATAGTTCCTACAAGGAAGAAATTTCTCTTTACTCTCTTCCTCTCTGTATTCTCAATGTATTCCTCATAGGTCTTCACGCATCACAAATAAAACACACACCTCCAGAAGGAAGGAAGAATTATTTCACACTGAACTATTTTCTTAACTTATTTTTTTAAACTTCTGATACAAAGCATTTTTCTCAATATTCTATTTGAGCTTTTAAATCTGTAGTAATCATAGTGATAGTGTCTGTGAGATAGATGTTGGAAACTGATGGATATATTAGCAAAACTAGTGTTCGTGCTCAGTTTCTCTGACTCCAAAGGTTAGTTACTGCTCTTTCTGCTACTGCTCCCTGCTCATGGACATAGGAGCCAAATATCAACACCCATTAACCTAGCATCCTATCCAGTCTTCCAATTTATTTGTATTGCAGTTATTCCAAGAATTTATTTGTCTAGACCTGAAAGGAACTTCACAAGAAGCCTAGTGTAACTTCTTCATTTTAAAGATGAAACTGAACCCTAGAGAGAAAAAGTAGCTTATCTAAGATCTCATCTGTGTTAAGTAACAGTGAGGATTAGAACCCAGCTCCTCTGACTTCAAATACAGTGTTATTTTCCAACAATATGCTTGTTAGAATTTTCAACATTTTCAATTATGTTAAGTGTTTAGATGATCTATTACAATGTGCATATAAATGTATGTAAAACTATTAATGTTTAAATAGTTTGAAATTTAAGGTAAAAGGTTGTTCTTTTGCTTATATTTTTTCTGAATTTGGTGTTTATTCTGAAAATTCTAAGAGTAATGAATTTCTCATCCGCATGTAGTTCATTTGGGATAATGCATATTGTTTATATATATAGGACTTGTCAAACTCTTCCAATGCTGGATACATCTAAGCCTGATACAATATTTAGCTTTCACATTTTCATAACAGGACCAATAGCTTGGATTGTTAAAAGCAACCCAAAGTATTATAACTTAGCCATGAACTTGGCTTAGTTATGCCAGATAGAACACAAGTACATTATTTCAGGCTCTGAATTGGACTCAGTGGTTATGTCCACACAATCAGTAGTAAGTAGATATGGATCTACTTTCATTACTCAGCAAATAAGCAAAACCTTTTCAGCTGTTGCAAAGACTGGGAAAGTTCTTACAGATCTGTATTTGCTAACAGATCTGATGCCACGATTTCCCCCTAGTATATTTGGACTCTCTCCTCACACCTTGTTTCCTTGGTTTTGGCCACAGTGGGACTAGAAAAAGTTGAGGGAAACATGTAGTTCACAGAACTGCAGGATCATAGCTCAAGGATAAGAAGGGCTTTCTGAGGCTACCTAGTCCACTCTTTCCTCCTCATTTAATAGTTAAAGCCGCTTAGCAACATAATCCACAGTTAGAAAAAACATAGCATTTATTGGTTAGAAAGCATCAGAGGTAGACCAGGTCCTCTGTCTCCAGAATCAATGCTTTTGGTTGAGATTATTATATACTTGGTGCACATTGACAATGAAACTCTTTTAAACATCTGATTTTTTTTTTGGAAACCTGTCAACCATACTTGAGCTTCTATCATAAACTAGCTCCACTTAAGGCTATCATGGATCTTTTAAAATCACAAGTTAAATTACATAGACATGTACATTTTTACACATTAAGAATCACTTTACAAAGAATGTGACCTATATTTATAGGGCAAAGCTATTTCTTCTAAACCTTTCCACAGAATACCATTTTAACCATTAAAAACACCTTGGCAGTTCTATGTATAATTAACAGCTTAGTGGGATGAGCACAAAACTATTAAGTGCATCAGGAATCCAACCATGTCAGGCTTAATTTGGAGGTGGACAAAGAAGAGATATATAACAAGAGAGCTTAGTTGTTTTGGTGCACAAAAAAAATTCACCTTATATTTTCTTTTATCATGTCCATTGGAGTGGACACACAAATTAATTGCAAGGAATGGTCCTCGAGTAATAATGGAATCAAATACATTAGACAGCAGGGAGTCACATTAACATATGAGACCCTTTGAGTCAGAGGTATCACAGTCACTAGCATCAAAAAAAATGTCTGACTTCTGGCAGCTAGCTTAAGTCATTTATAAATTAATTGGAGCTAGCAAAAATTGAAGGAAAATCTTTGATTCCTGCAAAGCAAGGAAGTTGATAGAAGTGCTTGAAATGGGACCCAAGTCTATCTCTGTATATATGCTTCTTTCCTCCCCTTTCTCTCCTAGGAATTCAGCCTTGACAGAAAACTGTCAAGAAAATACAGTGGAGACATAACTTCATTCTGCCCCTGTTAAAAAAATGTGTAGTAGACAGAATTACCTGCATTTATATCCCACCTCTATTATTCACTAGAGGAATGACCCTGGGAAAATCTCTTAATCTCCGTGTGCCTCAGGCAATCCCTTAGAGATTAACTAGCATTTATATAGAGCTTTAAGGTTTACAAAGCTCTTTACATATATAATTTGATTTGATTTTCACAACAGCCATGGGAGAGTACTATGATTATCCCCATTTTACAGATGAGGAAACTGAGGCCAATAGTTTCAATTACTTGCTCAGCATCACACAGCTAGTAGGTGCTTGAAGCAGGATTTTGATTCAGGTCTTGATGAGCCACCATACCACCGAGAAGACTTGTCTACTTAGTCAAAGACTTAGCAATTGGCTTTGTTGTGGGAAAGTCCCTATTCCTCCCTATATCCTTAAAGATTTTTCTGTTATGAAACTAGAAAGATGAAGCAAAGGTGAGGGAAACCAATAAAATAATAATGGATATCATATCTTGCAACCAAGCACCATGGAAGCTGTTAATAAGTAAAGACCAATGAAAAGAACAACTAGGATTAAAAACTGATAGTTACAAAACTTCTTGAAGAATGAGGAACAAGATAGTAAAGGTGATTTTCCAAATTTTAGTCTTCCACAAAAACAAACAGCAAAACAATAATACTTAAGCACATTAGGTGTTAATGTTCCAGAAAATAAAAGTTGATCCCCAATATTTAGTTGCTTTGCTTGGGCAGACAGAAATACAAGTGCCTGGAGATGAACAATAGAGAGGGAAAACAAATTATCAAAGGAAATTGAAGCTAATAAAGAGGTGAGAATTTTTTTTAAAGCTAAACATCTTCCCCATTAGCCTGTAAAGGAGCTTAGATACATACTTCTAACCTTTACACAATAGGGGACTGTCAGAATTCCAGTGCAGATCTCTATTTCACTGGGAAGAAAAGCACATCTTAAGAAAACTGATCTAAGTTTTCTCTGTTTCTATATTTACTTAGAATGGTCAGTAGGTACTTAGTACATGACTAAGATCCAGAAACATTGTCTTAAGTAGGAAGAGGCGAACACTGGAACTAGATTTACCACAAATAAGAACTAACCAGAATTCCTTGGATAAATGATAAGTCCTTTCTGCATTAGTTTCCAGACCCTATAAAATAGACTGCTATTTACATGATCAGAACAATGCCAGACCACACCAACTCCTCAAAAAAAAAGTAGAATGGGCAATTTGTGGATGCTTAAAGAAACAATTTAAGAAGCATTGCTGCCGCATGAGGCTACCCTGACCTCTCATCAATGAATCCAAGATATGGAAGAGCAGCACTGTTTGGTTTGGGGGATGAGGTGAAGAGGGGGAGAGGCATTTCCACAAAACTCAAGAAATATTGACTAAAAAAGAAAAAGGAAGGAAATGGAAACCCACAATCTGGAATATCTAGAATTTTTCTTTTCTTTCCAACTTTGAAGGTCCACCTTCGTTGAATTCGAGTCATAGAGCTTCCTGAGTGAACAATGTCCAACTCTCACATGCTCTGCTCTCAGACTGCTCTTGTTCTCAGCAAACTCCAGGATCAGGGTGTCGCTGGCACCTAGGGGAGGGGTGGTCTGTGTCTTGTTTGAAGAAAACTGACATCCAGAAATTGTTAACCACCATGGACAGCTCACTAGAGTTACCCAGCCAGTCCAGCTCCGTTTACAAAATCCAATCAGTGCCACAACCGAATTTGTTTTTATGCTTTGGAGAAAGTCCATGGATTCCACAGTCTACACCACCAGAGAATGCCAACTGCAGCCACTATGCAACTATATATAGAAGAAACAGGCTTTATGAATTAATAACTGACAACTTGCCCTCAAATATGGTGTCTATTGGAGTCTATGAAACAGAATAAGGGAGGTGGCTTTAACAAAAAACTTTCATTACGTATTACTTGCTTTTTCTTCTTTTTCTATGCCTTTCCTCATCTTACCCCTACCAATCACCTAAGCTTTAAATGAATTAAAGAAATAACGATGGTTGCTGCTAGTCTGCCAGAAGCTGGGCTAAAGAGAAGCCAGGTAAATGAGGGAGTAAGTGGAATTCTCTGAGCCCTGGATAAAGTACATAGTTTTATTCCTACCTACCCTGTTTTAAGTTGGTGGGTCAGGGACAGAAAATGGAGGGTAGGGCAGGGAGACTGATTTCACTCTAGTGGAAGACTAATTTGTCACTGTCTGAAAGGAGTTTATCTTCCTTTTTTAAATCATGCATTGGCATGAAGAGGAAGGGAGGGTACAGCTGCAGTATAAGGAAGTTCTTCTTGTCTATGTCCTCTTCTCAGACTTTTTTCCCTTAGTTTTCTTGCCAGTAGACACAAAGTGAATTGGACATCATGTTGAGCCAGCAAGATTTTTATAAGAGAGTTTCAAAAGTGTTTACCAAAGAGAATGAGGAGATCAAAGAAGATGAGGAAGTTGTGGGAGTAAGAGAAGGTGGAGAAGATACAAGGGGAAGTGGGAAGAGGAGAAAAAAAACAAGTTATCTGCAATCTCATCCTCTAAAAATCCATTTTGCAGCAGTCAATACTTATGGTATTGAACTCATAAAACTAATAGACCAATAAATTGGCCTTAAATTCCATAAAATGTCAGAACTAATGCAGCCATCATTATTGATCCTCTTCCCACTCACCCTCCCCGCCCACCCCAGCCCCTTCCCTTTATGGAGTTCAGTTTCTTTCTTCTCCTGTCTTGCAAGTGCTAAATCCTTTCACCTTAGATATCCCAATCTCAGCCCAGAGAAATATAGGAAGATTGAGCAACTAACTGCTTGTGGCTCCCAATGCCCATTCTAAGCTCTGGAAGTGGGAATATTCTTGCCTCACCTAAAGCTGGGCACTTGAAAATATAGCAAGGTAAGATGTGGAGGCAGGTGGGTAAACAAAATAGTAGGAGGAAGAAGCTGGCCTTTTCACAAGAAGACAATGAAACTTTTGAAACCATTCTTCCATACCCACACAGGAGGATCAAAAGAGGTACAGGGAAGGAAACCCAAGAATCATAAAATGTTATAGCTGAGGAGACCTTAGGAATTATCTAATACAACCCCTTTATCTTACAAGTGAGCAAACTGAGGCTCAAAAAAGGCAAAGTGTAGTAGTTATAATGAATTCAAAAATAAGAGAATGGCTTCCTCTTTGTCTCAGTGAAATTTAGATACCTGGATTATGCCCCCTCCAAAATATCATCCCTTGCCCTGCACCCTGACCCATCCCTCAAAAAAATTAACTCCTCTTTGTAGTATCTAATATGGATTGAATTTGTCAGTGAGACACTGCTCTGGACCAGCTTCAAGTCCAGTGAGTCCTCTTCTGAGCCAGATGGGATTTTTAGCTTTCCTGAATGGTTTTCTAGCATACAACTTCCCCCAGTTGCCTCCTCCTGTTTGGAGCAAGGCAAGCCTACCCAGCCAAGGGTGATTACTGATGGGCAGCCTTCCAGAAGTTAATTGTCTCTGACATGGAAACATTCTACACACACATGCATACACAAGGATAATAACTCAAGACTACAGGAGATGCTTTGATGGTTAAAGTTTTGGAAAGTGTTGGGGTTTGGAAGAGCAGTTACTAATGCCTTCCATTTCCTAAAGAGTGTCTCATCTTCACCTTAGCTTGGAGAGTTCAGTGGAAATTCACCATGTAAGCTGCTTATCTGCATAGACTGGAAACTGCTGAAAGACTTAAGATCTAAGGAGAGACAAAGAAAAAAGATAAGGACTTCCTCACACAATTTTCAGTTAATCTGGAAGTCATCTAAGCCCTATTCAATACCTAAGGCATTTTCTCCTGAGGTTAAAAAAAGCAGGTCTTATGTAAACACACACACACAAATAATCCCCTACTCTTGAATATTTACTCTTCTAATTTTGGTGCAGTTCAATAGTTAGCTAACTCCTTTCCCATGTCTACCAGGTTGCTTTTCAAAAATCACATTCCTTTTTTATTTGCTATTTTGAATACAACTAACTGGGAAATCAATCACACCACCTTTTACAAATCAAACAAGAATGTCATTTTAAGTAAACAAAGATGGCTCTGAAGGACTCCGAAAGAACTACAGGAAATGTTGGGCAAAAGAAAAGAAAAAGTTTAGTCATTTAGGTTTTGTTGTGTATATACTAGTTCCCAAAGACCTTTTACATCACTATCTGGAAGCTACAGATTGACAGGTAAAACTGTCATTTCTAAATCTGAATACACCTTTTGAGGAAGGACAGGATCATGTTGTGTTTGTTGTTCCTGCTATTATTTTGGGGGTGAGAGGGAGAGGTGAGGGAAGAAGACATACAAGGAACTGAAACCAAGGAAAGTTTAAAAAAATGTTAAAGCAGTCATCTTCAGATATTGTCCAATATGTCTATCTTAATTTAATGCGAGATGAAACAAAATGCAGGGGACCTCTTCCAATGTACTGCTGGATTATAGAACCACCACTGGATATAAGAAGATGAGAGATCTGGAGCTTGCTCATGTGCTAGGTATTCACGTAGGTGTAGCTCATTTAATGAAGGCCAAGTTGTCTTGCATAGAAATAGTTCTGGGTAAAGGGAAGCTCTCGAATCTTTTCTTTTGCTAGATCGCACGTATGTGATAGCAAGTCATAAGCAAACATCCGACCATTATTGGCTCTTATTCCTTTCTCAAACTTAAAAAGGGGGGAGGGGTAAAGGGAGGTGAATCCGACCTAGTGCTTCTGTTTAGTCATATGTCTGAGCATCACCCATGGTTACTCAGCTAAATGGAAGGTGGATTATGATGTCACTGTATTCTTTCCAAAAGGAGGAGGGGGGAACAGAATGTCCCAGTCTATATATTAAGAGAAGAATCTTCTACTGCAGGATGACAAAAAGAGCAGCTTAGGAAAAGGTACCTACTTTGCCAAAACTTCCTTTGGTGGGAGCAAGAAAGTTTCCTTATAGGAGAAGTATGTAAAATTTGTTTATTGTAATTCATCTGAAACTTGATTTCATTTTTCTAACGTTAAAAAAAATACTTTTGGAAGAGACTGCTGAATCTCCTTCATTTGACCAGAAAGGCAAAGAAGACTGTAAATCAAGGAAAAGGTGAAGTAATAAATTATAAGGAAACTTCAGTATTCCAAGTATATAAAGACTATTTATTTTTCCTGGGTATATTTTTTTCTTTTTGTGGAAGAGAGAAAATTCTAAAAATATTTGATAGATGTGTTGCCATTAACACCAGTAAGAAGTGTGTGGGTAAAGCAAAGGGAGTGAGAAAGGAAGAAGGTAAATTTTTTAATTAGTTGAAAAATCAGCATCAAAGGAACAAAGAAGTTTATTGATGATGCCTCTTAAATTAAGGAGTAGTGAGTGTTTCTGTGTAGTGAATTTGTTTACAGCATAAATGATTTAATGTGTCCTAATGTGATTTCAATCTTCCTTCTTCAGGGTTTTGTTTGTTTATTTTGCCGTAGTTTGAAATTTGGCTAAGCACTTTGGTTTATTGTTGTAGAAGTAAATATAATAATGTTAATTTAAAACAATTCACAAGCATAAAGTGATTTGTTTGTAATTTGCTTTTCATAGACTAAGGATTATGTTAAGGCTTGTCAATCTGTTTGGAAAGAAATTATCAGGTGTCAGTAATTTGATCAAATGATAGATACCCTCTGTGGAGCTAAATCTTGTCTCTCCCCTTGTCACAGAAAAATGTGTTACTTTAATTGCTTTAATCTTTCATGAAAATTGTGGAGATCCCCAAAGGATGGTTTTAAAGAAGAAAAATTAGTATTTTAAATAATAAAGGATTTCAAGTGAAGGAGAAGGGAAAATATGAAAACTGATGCTCATCTCATCCCAACAAACTTGTGGAGAACAAAAATTATCTAGACAAGGAGTGGATGTGAATGATGAATAGTGGCTGTTCTGAATGATGAATAGTGACTGCTCCTCCAGTAAAGGTCAAGTGTCTTATAATCATTTCAAACCTCAGCATCATTCCGGGTTTTCAGAGAATAATGGAACTGCTATTGATCTTTTAAAAGAGTATAGACATCCTTAAATGATTCCAATGAATTACATTCACTTCAAAAAAATAGGTCCAGGATGTTCATAATTTACTGGCGATTAAATACATAAAGCTGTTCTTCCATAGTTAACTCGATCTGAAGATACTCTTTGGGGAAAATTGTTCTGCTTTCCTCTGATTTCCCCGAGAGGATAATATAGAGATGTCGAATTGCGTTTGTTGAACTGAAGAAGTCTTTTGATGCACTTATTCCAGGATACATTTTTTTTTTGGAATTATAGTTTGTAGTACTGGGTGAGGGTGGGAGTAGGGTAACTGGAAGAAAAGTGAGGGACATTATTGTTGTTGGGGGTGGTGATGAACTGACAGACTACCAAGTGTGTCACCCCTTCAGCCGAGAAAGAAAGTTTGCATGAAGTTTCTTGGACCAGCTCCAGATGTTCCCAGCTGTTCTCCCGACAGAAAGAGCTAGAAATTCTATCCCAGCCTGAAGGCTGAAACCGGTTTTCTCGTATAAATGGAGGCTGCTCCACCCTCCCCTAGTGCCCTTAGCCTCGTACACTTCCTAGCAAATTCGTTTGGGGGGTGGGGGTGGGGGCAGAGAGGGGTCCCTGCTAATGCCTGAAAAGCTAGCGCCTAAAGATAGTAAAACTTTCCTAGAATCTGAGGTTGCTGGTTCCTCAGAGGAACCATCCCTGTTCCTCTCCTCCCGAGCGCGCTATCAGAAGCATCGCCCTTGTGGTAGGGCACTGGGCTCTGCTGAGCCTGGGAGGGTAAAGGGGAGAAGACTGAGGGCGGCCTTAGTGCCACACCTGAAGGTGACTGTATTCAAACTACCTCCTACCTCTAGGGAATGAAGTTTCCCAGAGGAACTTGAAATGATACCCTCATTTACCCCACCCCCCAGCCTAAGGAGGGGGGGGGGAACAGAGCCCCTTCTTCATTCCTCCTCTTTCCCTCCTCTCCATAGCCTTTGCCTCCGAGCCCCCAGACCCTCTTGGAGTCATAAAATCGGGGAGACTTTCAGAAGATAGGCATATACATGTGCCTTTGTGCGTGCGTCTGTCCGCCTGCCTATCTGTGCTCTCCCTCTCCCTCTTCGTGTCTCTCCGTCTCTGTCTCTAACTCTCTCGCAATCCCCAGCCTCCTCCTTCCTACCCCCTCCCCCCCCACCCCCGCTGCATCTCTGCTTTAGCCTTGCTTTCTCCCAGCACATGTTCCTAGGGCGCCACCTCTTTGCGAATCGCTCACTTCTCCAGCAGGTTTTGCCTCCAGAGCGTGTGAACATTCCAGTCCCAGTTCAGCTTCTAGCCCTGCTCCAACCTGCACAACCAAAGCATGCTTTCCAGCCTCTAGAGCGGACCCCATCGTAGCAGCCGCCGCCGCCACTGCCTACACGCTGCCTCCGCTGCTGCCTCCACTGCTTTTTAGATCTCTCTGCAACCCGGCTCTCTAGATAAAAACGACGACATACACCTTTTCCAAAAGTGTGTGTGGAATCGACTTTCTATCTGAACACTGCATCCAAGGAGGTATATAAACGTGTGTGTGTGTGTGTGTGTGTGTGTGCGCGCGCGCGTGTGTGTGTGTGTGTGTGCGTGTGTGTGCGTGTGTGTGTATCTCCATGTGTCTCTCAAACGAGAAGTCTGGTCCCTCAGACGTTCAAAGAGGCTGACCTATCTGGGGAACTTTTCTTTCCCTAAAAAAAGGGGCTTGCCTAGCTCCACAGACCCATGAGAGAGCTGTTTGCCAGATTAATTAAGCATTGCTATGGGAGCCGTGTAAACACACTCCTCGCCCTGATGCATATATAAACTATTTCATTGTCGTTATTTCAGAGGAAGTGTCTCTGATTTGCCCGTGTGTATGTGTGTGTTCTGTGTGTATGTGTGTGTGTGCGCGCGCGCGTGCACGATTCCAGTTGGAGGAGCTGATTTCTGAAGGAGTGAGTGCTTAGAGAGGTTCTAGAGAACACTTTTCTTTTACAACTTTGGAGATGCCCTTAATGTAAAAGAGGCTTTTTCTTTCTTTCTTTCTTTTTAAGAAAGTGAAGTGGGGGGAATACGGAGTGGCACTTTGGACCCATTTTTTCTTTTCTTTTTTTTTCTTTTTTTTCTTTCTTTCTTTTTTTTTTTTTTCTTTTTGTCTTTTTCATTTCGTTGCAGGTTCCGAGACCAAGAAGATACAATGTTCAGGAGATTGTTTCAGCAATGGAGCTTTGCGGTGTTTCTACTGAGTTATTCTGTTCCCTCTTGTGGGAGATCAGTGGAGGGGCTCAGCCGCCGACTGTAAGTCCTCTCTTCTCTTCTTATGTGATTCCTGGACAAATACGGAGCGGGATGAGAAGGGAAAGTTTGTGGCCGCCTTGGAGCTGGCAGTAGCAGGGCTCCAGGAATTCTCCCAACTTTCCACTGATGTGTGAATGTTGCTACCCACTTCAGTTTTGAACAGGATGAGGTTCAGGCTACCTGCTGAAGCCTGCTAGTTGAGAACAAGTCTGTGAAATGGACTTAATAACAGGTTGAGCCTCGAGATTTTTAAAATAGGATTTCTATGAAAGGTGGTTTTTTTAAAATAATCTAATTCTTTCCTTCAGTGGATAGTAAAGGTCTCATTTTAATATCTGAAAACTGTAAGAGAATTAGATAAACTAGAGGAAGCATAGGAAGTATGGAGAAGTAAATATGTGCTTTCTTCTATCTATATATATGCATGTGTTTAGGAATCATAGAAATACATATATTAATTATGAATGGCATAACCATGCAAAATAACAAAGACAAAATTTTATTTAAAATAGTAGAAAATTCTCACTGGAAAAATTCAAGGAGTAAGAAACTCCAGAAAGGTTATGGTGATTAGATCCATAATGAACATTAAGTATAGAAAGCTTCTTCTTTGGATTATTGCCACTTTGAAATATATTTTAAAGTGGAATCATATATTTGATGCTGTCTGCCGAAGGACTTGGATAGCCTTCTCCTTTGGAGATATTCTAAGGATGAACTTTGGATCCAAAATAATCAGCCATCCACCCACACTAGAAAAAAAAACATCACTTCTATGAAAGATGTTACTGAAAAGTTAGAAGGGCCCAGATCGATATCTAACCTGATGATTAAGGGAAAAGATTTTGAATGTCTGCTTCATGCTCTTTGTTCAGTCATTTTAACTGTACACTGAACATCCCAGGTGAAAAAGCACCCAAAGTACTACAAAAGTTTTGTTGGAAACTGCAAAGACAATGGGACTCTGGAGAAGGAATTAAAGGAGGAAATCTACAAATGTTAAGTGTGGTCATATCGACCACTGTTCAGTAGACTTTCCTTGTCAATTCTCCAGGGAATACACAAAAGCAACTGTTTCATATATTTCCTTGTTTTTATTATTTTATTAATTAATTATTCTTGTTATTCGAACAGAAAATTTCTAAATGAAATTACTTTAGACATGTCTGAACCTTGGCACTAAATGAAAATCTATTATGAATCTCCTAAGGCAAATCGTGTAGAACATTGTACTAAAGATAAAACTACATTGTTTTCTTCAAATTAACAGTTTTACTGGGGCATTTCTGAAAATTGTCTTAAGATTTTTTCCTGAGTGAAACTTTGTTCAGCTCAAACATAAAGAGAATTTATGTTTAGGTGTATGTAAATAAGAAAATGTGACATGCAATTAATACTCTATTTACTTGACCAAGAAACACTGAATTGGAATGGAGCCATTTTTTTTCTTTAAAGTTTTACAAGAAATATCTGTTTTTTGTTTTGAGGAACCACTTGCAAATCATGATTGCTTCTCCCTCTCCACAATTACTGCGGAAAATTGTGCTAAGTTTTTTTAATACTATTTTAACTCTTTTTTGGCCTTAATACGCAAAACATATCAGAAATCAGTTAGCAGCCAGTAACACTGTTACAGTTTTGTTTGTGGGTGAAACACAATCTCATACTTAAATACTCACACTCTGTAGACAGTTATAAAACTACCACAAAACATTGCTTTAGTCAATGATTAATCATCACATTACATTACAGCCAGGCTTTTTCATGGAAGCTTAAATCATCAGTAGACAAAAATATTACACCAAATTACTACTGCCAGATGGAGTTAAAAACAAGTCATTAGATCTGCAGTGTCACCGAATAACAGTCAACTGCATGTTAGACAAAACATGAGTCTATTCAAAATATGAAATAAGTCAATTTCTTGAAAGAACTTTTATTAACATATAATCAAGCCATATTACTCCCCAATCACTCTTCAAACCAAATTCTAGGAAAGCTGCTTAACCTCAACTACATAAATATTTCAGTACCCCTTAGAAATCCCTCATTGCTTTAGGGTGTTAAGACATGGAAGTATTGCTTTTAAAATATAGAGGGCAGTTCTATAATAAAACAGAACTTAGTAAAACTTCCTCAAGCAGGTGAAAAGGAAAAAGATTAGAAATGTTGCAAGTTCTGGAGTTTGGGGATTTGATATAAAATGTATTTAATGAGAGAGAGAGGGAGTATCCTTTAATGAATAGAGGGCCAATCTTAATATTAGGAACATGTGGGTTCAAATTCTGCCTCTGGCATATACTATGTGACCATGGTCAAGCAGTTTAACCTTTTAGTATCCCCAGGTAACTCTCCAAGACTGTAAATTATGGAAAGGTTACCAAACTGCAGTGTTAGTTAAAATGTCTATACTAGGAGTTGCCCTACACTGTTGAAATTGCAGATCCTAACTAAAAAACAAATGTTTAATAAGGCAAGAGGGTGAATGAGACAAAGACCAAGAAGCAGGCAGCAGATTGTTCTAAGTTAAAATACCTTGGGCGAGTAGATGGGTACCTTTTGCATTCAAACTGTAAAGGGACTCTCTCCAGTATATTCGTAAACTTAAAACATCATTGGCTGCGTTTGCTTTGGAGTCAGACTTGGTCTATTCCACTTAATAAAAAGCATTACTTTTGACTGAGTCATTTGAGTTGGAAGGGACTTCTAGTGAGTCATCCTCATTCTAACACCCTAACCCTGTCTCTTCCATGGACCACAGAACTTTTCTTGTCCATGTTTCCTTAAGAGCCGGGCTTCTGCTCCAGTGGCCTGCTTCATTCTGTGCTTAAGAAGAAATTTCTATCCCACTGTCTACTCGCTGTTCTCTTTGACAGTTCTATAGAAATTGAATCTATTTCCATGAAAATCCACCCAGAAAGACCTTTCCCTCTGAATTAAACAGTGGCCCAGATAGACGTGTGGAGTTACCTTTGTTAAGAATTCTTTCCTATATCTTTGTAAAAAAATGTTTAAGGGAAACAATGAAGCATATTATGGTAAGGATTTGTTGTTTTCCTTTTAATTAAACCCCAAATGATAAATGTCATGTGAAAAATAAAACTATGCCATCTTTTCTGGAAGTATAGAACACTGGAGTATTATTGAGAGTCAGATATGTCTCTCAAATATTATATAGCCATTTAAAAGGAAAGCTCCTCCATTCTTCCTTATTTTTCCATAACAATGTATATGTACACATCTTTTAAAAGGCAGGTTATTTGCCCACTAAAAAAGAAGTCTAGAATTTAATTTATATGCCGAAGGCAAAATCTAGTGGAGGGGGAGGGGAGTTTTGATGATCATTTCTTTAAAGCGGCATTTTCAAGACTAAAGTCCTTGAAACACTAGGTGAAATACTTGGCAGCATTGTCTGTGAAGATCACAATTAGCTAATAATAATTTTGTCAAAGACAAGAGGAAAACTTTTTTTCTTCGCAATAAACATACGATTTTAAACTGAGCAAAGTCAAACAAATCTGTATGCTTTTTATGAAGAAGAAGGATAGAAGGATAACTGCATTCCCATGAGAAGTATCCTGGGAAAGTCCAGAGCTTAAGTTAGGAAAGCTATGTGACTCACATATGACGGAAGCACTGTATGCCAATGAGAATGGGCATGAGCAAAACTGACTTGATTAGAAGAAACCAATTGCCTTTAAAACTTAGCTTGTAGCTAATAGAATGGATTGATATGTATTACAAAATTGGAGAATAGGAAAGATAGAATGAGTGTCTGTTGAAGTGACAAGAGAGTGGAATAATCCAGAATATGTTATGAATGATAAATGGCTGAGATACTTTTGTGTACATGTGTTTGGCATTTTGCCAAAGGATGCTTTCTAAATTGCAATCACTATGAGATATGTAATTATATTAGACCTATGTTTGAAAGAAAAATACAAAACTGCTGCTCTTAGAAGCTGTAGTCATAATATAGCTAACTTTCAAGTATGAAGATTATTAAAAGTTTCCAGGATATTAAAAATTCCCATGGACTAAGTGAATTTTAATCTAGTAACATGTGGCACCTTCAAAAAGGAAAAGAGACTACTGCATGGTTCATTTAAATCAGGCTCCTTTTAAATTCCTTTCCATTAAGTAATGTCTTCAAGTCAGTCAGCATTTTAAAATATACAAGGGCAGTTTGAATATTAAGTATAATATTCACAGAAATTACCATTAAAATCTAAAATCTCATTCTGTACTCTCACTTAGAAAGTTGCTAGATAAGCAGATAAGCTAGATAAGTTTTCCAGAGAAAAACTCTAGGAACCATAGTTATTTACTTTGTGATGAACAGATAGGTAACAATGATACTAACTCTAGGTCATGTAATGAGGGCTATACTCCAGATGCCAGAGGGCTAGATTGCGCTCTTTACTGTTAAATGGCTCCCACTAGTCTTCATGTTACTCTTGCTTCCTCCTCTCAGGAACCAAACTAAGAGAGGCTTTAACTTTGTAAGGGGGAAAAGGTGAGGAAATGGAAGCTATTTTCATTCCTGCGGGGGAAAGTTGTTCCACTGGGAGTCATAGAGAGTATGGATACAATGCTCCCTCATATAGATGGCAGAATATTTAGGGAATAGCCCTTCTAACCTTCCTCAGATATGTTTGAGATTAGCCCATGTTTGATGATCATTCTAATGTTCTAGAATCTTTTATTATGGTTCACTGAATATTATTTACCTTTACCTCTTAGAATCTTATTTATTCTTATCCTTTTGAAGGCAACAAACCTAATTCTCCAACCTGCATATGGAGGCTGGACCACAGTAAACATAGTAGGATTTAGGAAAAGATGGAAATGGAGGAAGGTTTCTCTGAAAGGTATATAATTGGAAATATGGCCGATTAAACTAAAAGTTCACCTAATAACCTCAAAATAACTTTAATAACTGGCAAATAGAAGAGAGGAGTGGGGCAAGTAAAGGAAGAAATAAATTTGTATAAGAGACTGGAGATCATTTAAAAGGACTTTGTAGGAAATGAGACAAGCAGGAATAGAGGGGAAATATGAAAGTCCTAGTAAAGATCCAATGTACCCTCATGGCCAGAAATCCATCAGATCACACCAACATATCATTACAGGTGAAGTTTAAAAAAAATAAACAAACATCCCCTATAGTAAATTCTCAACTCCCTCCACCTTCATCTTTTTCACTGTCTTTGAATTAAAGTGATGTTATACATATTAGATAGCATTTGATGAACTGTGCTTTAAAAAAAAAACACCATCAGTGTGTACAGCGAGGAATTTATTGCCTGCAGAGAACTATCAAAAGGCAAGCAAAGACAGTAGAACGCTGGATTCCTCACATTTAAGGGAACACTCACTTCTATTACTCGAAGCATATTTTTAAAAATAGCAGAATTATATTTAAATTACATACAATGATGCCTGTTAGTTAACTGACTGCTTTGCCTTTCTTTGAATATTTGAAATGTTGTCATGTGGAAGATGAATTAAATCTGTTCTTTATGGCCCCAAATTCAATGACTGAATTACAATTAGTTTATGGAAGTGATACAGCCAGATTTCACATCAGTATAAAAAAAAATCCCACTAATAGTTATTTGAAAAAGGAACATGCCATTTCCCACCTCCATTCCTTTGTACAGGCTGTTCCTCCTAAGAGCTGCCTTGAGAGATAGTGAATTTTTCATTACTGGAGGATTTCAAGTTTGGTGAATGACCACTTGTCAGTGATAATGTAGATGAGATTCACATCTTGAGCACAAGTAGGATGAGCTGGTATCGTTCTTCTGCTATCCAATCAATCAGCATTTATTAAATGTCTACTATGTGCTAGACATTATGGGAATACAAAGACAAAAATGAAAGTTTAGTCCCTGACTTTAAGGAACTTACATTTTTCTTCATAGGAGATAATATATAAATATATATATAACAAAATATGTGCAGTACATAAGGGAGGGTATAAAGAAACGTTTTATATAGGAAATGACATTTAAGTTGAGCTTTGAAAGATAGTAGCAATTCTTAAAGGCAGAGAGACAGAAGGAAAGCATTCCAGGCACAGAGACCAGAGATGGACTATTGAGTGTGAAGAATAGCAAGAAGGCAGGTTAACTGCACTGCAGCCAAAGTGAAGGGGAGGAGGTCCCTTCACAGTCAGTGTGTGGGAGGCGGGGGGGCGGCTTAAGAAGGACCAGAAGCTCCTTCTACATTTCTTATCTCAGGTTTATTGACTTATTCCTGGAATTCATACTGATTCATAATAATAAGGGGTTTCCTCCTATAGAACCCTGAAAAGAATAGATACAAACCTAATGATTCATGTTGTCATCAAACTTTGTTTCTTTTCTGATTCTACCCCCCTTTTCTTTAGAAATAGCAATTCAAAGTGGTCCTGATGTTGTATTCCTCTTTATCATGTGCAAAGTGGAGAATTAATAAAATCAAGACATCCAGTAGTAACTAAATTGTAATTTTCCCTCCTTCCTCTCCCCGACTTTTTTTTAGCAAAAGAGCTGTATCAGAGCACCAGTTCCTCCATGACAAAGGGAAGGTTATTCAAGATTTACGACGAAGAATCTTTCTTCAAAATTTGATTGAAGGCATTAACACAGCTGAAATCCGGGCTACCTTAGAGGTTTCTCCCAATCCCAAGCCTGCTACTAACACAAAGAATTACCCCGTCCGGTTTGGAAGTGAAGATGAGGGGAGGTACCTAACTCAGGAGACCAACAAGGCACAGACATATAAAGAGCAGCCACTGAGGACATCTAACAAGAAAAAGAAAGGCAAACCAGGGAAACGCAAGGAGCAGGAAAAGAAAAAACGGCGAACTCGATCAGCTTGGTTAAACTCTGGTGTAGCTGGCAGTGGGGTTGAAGGGGTTCACCTATCAGACATCTCTGGGACTACGCTGGATCTCAATTTACGGTAATTAAACTTTTCCAGGCCTATTGCCTAGCCTTCACCGCTCTGAGATACTATATACATTCTCCCTCCAGTTCACACAGTTCTTGAACCTTCTCCCTATTGATATGATATATAAATCACTACAAAGATGAGAAGTATATAGTCTGCCCTAGAGCAATACATTTTAAGATCTCTTATGACATTTTGTCAGAACCCTGCTAAGGTAATTGGAGATTCCCAACCCTTCTAAACATCTTTTCCCGCTTTAGAATAGGGACTAGACCTATGATTTCGCTGATACAGGGAACAGCTACCAATACTTTCTTTACAACCTAGAGGCTTAGAGAAAGAACACCTAAAGGTTAGGTTACTTGTCCAGGGTCACAGAGCCAGTACGAGTAAAGAGTAAGACTTGAATCCAAATCTTTATGGGCAACACTCTAGCCATTATACCATGTTGCTTCTCCCCAGGCTAAGTTAGCCAAAACTAAGCTTGAATATTAATTGAGCTTCAGAGAAGTGAATGGCTATGACTTTAATATAAAACAAATCAGTGTTCAAATGTTGTAGACTTTTTAACTCTGCTCTGTTCATCTTAAGGAAAAACAAGGGGAATTTCTGCTTTCCCAATATCTATAAACACTACAGAACAATACATATTATATTGTATACGTATGATATTGTGTATATATATATATATATATATATATATATACAATACATATTATATTGTATACATACGATATTGTATATATATACAATACATATTATATTGTATACGTACGATATTATATATATACAATACATATTATATTGTATACGTACGATATTGTATATATATACAATACATATTATATTGTATACGTACAATATTGTGTATATATACAATACATATTATATTGTATATGTAGAATATTGTATGTATATATAATATATATTATGTTGTATATGCATTATATGTGTTCAATTGTATTGTACATGTAAAACAATTTATAGGTAAATTGTAAATATTTCCAAGTCTTCAACATTTTAATTCCATTTTATCTTTCTAATCGGAAATTCAATCCAATTTACTTCAACAAACATTTATTGTTCTAGGCACTGTGTTAGGTACTAGAGATTCAAGACAAAAAACTAAATAGACTGCCCTTGAGGAATTTACACTCTACTATGGAATATGTCTACTAAGAAAAATTTTGTGTATTGGCTTTCAAAGACGGTATATTTCCCCATATATTATGACGTCATGAGCATCCAATGTTCAATCAAAAGCACATTATTAGAAGAGAGGGAGCATTAATAATGATGAGAATAATACTGTGGACTTCTATGACAAATTGTATCCTAAATGCTTACAGCACTTTTGATAACTACTTATGATTACATTTGTCATGAAAATGTTTTTGTAAATAAGAAAGGTGTCAAATATTACAAAGGGAAAGCTAAGTCACAGAGTATCTCACTCAGCGACCTGCCCAAGATCACAATTGGACTTTATGCCAAGTCTTCTGACTTTCAGTCCAATGCTCTATCCATTAGACAATAATACCTTCCTATACATACTTTTCCACTGATAGGATTTTTTTTTTTACTTTACAGTACAGAAAACCTATGGGGTTTGAAAGACAGATGAAAACAACACAAGAACACATCAGATGCAACCAATGATTTATTGCCATTCAATACTTCCCCTCCCTCCCACCAATCTTTCCCCAGTTCTGTGACAGATAGCAATACAAAATGATTTGTTTTTAGGCAGTTCTGAACTTGATAATCATCATCACTTCCTGAGTTAAGTGACTAAAATTTAGTGTGCCTATTACATCAAATGCCAAGTTATTTGGTGTCATTAGGCTAGCTTATGGAGTAAGTGATGACATCACTGAAGACTGCTTGGATTCAATGAATGGTCTAGCAGAGTTACAGTAAGGCCTATATATCTTAGATCATTTGCTAATAATTAGTAAATATCTTCAGCATGTTTTAAGATATATTCCTACATGTACATATGCATGAAAGTAAGTAATGAAAACCAGTAAGTTTTATTATTAGGTTCCATTTCTATTTTATTACTCCTACATATGCTAGAGATCTGAAAAAGGCAACATAAATACTTTATTATGTATTTTATTGGCTGACAGTTTAAGTTTTCAGTGCCCTTGAGTGTCTAGAGAAATTATGAAAATAAGCACCAGTTCTTGTACCAAGGGCCCAAAAGAAACCAGAGTAGATCAAGTGAAAATTAGACATTGGCCTAATGCAATTAGGTCTCACACCCACATATGTCTGCCATGTGAAACTTTGCCCACAGGATTGGCAGTCAATCCAATGCCTAATGGGCTAAAAAGAAATATGTTTCTTCTTTCTATTCTCTTATTGTTAGAAGCCTCATGGGACTATGTTTTTCGTGTTGTAGCCAGATATTTGTATTCTCTTAATATAGTATTATGACAAACTGTAGAAGAAAGTGGATTGGGTAGTGGGGAAAAGAGTATCTTTGGTGCAAATAGAGCCATACAAATGTTTTAAATATATGGAATAATAAGCCATATAAAATTTGTTTGGCTGATGTATCTCTTCAGTTTATATTTAAGGAATATAAATGTATTTTATGTTCTTTTTCAGGATCGAAATAAGCCAAATAAAATTTTTTTCAGATGCAAGTATTTTAGAAAACTATATATAAGACCACCAAGGGGAGGGGCATCTAGTCATTTCCTACTGCCCTGTCCTTTTTTTTTTTGGTGGGGGCGGGAAAGACATTATCAACAGAATTGTCTGAGAATGGAAAAAGTAGGAAATGGTAAAGTCATAAGCTTTATAACACTTTGTAACATCTATGGTGTTTTTGTCTTTTAAAAACTATCCAGCTAATTTTTTGTTTCCTTTCATATGGCATGCATAGTAGAAAATGTATTGCTTTACTTTCTAAGAATTACATTATGATCATGTTTTTGATCTGATATCTGGCTGAAATGTCAGAATTCAGAAAACCATTTTTAATTATAACCTTAAATCAGATATCCTTTGTCTCAGTAAATATTTATTCATAAAAAGGCAAATAATATAGCAGAGTTCCTCAATAAATAAGAGAGCTCAGAACTATAGTGTATTTGTATGTACATATTTGTAATAAAATACACCTGCTCACTGTACACATGGATTGTTTACTTAGATGTTCCCTATTCAGGTGTGTGCATATGCTACAGGTGAAATCACAAGAGAAGACAATAAGCAAATTAGTTGAGCATTTTTCAAAGTATTTTAAAAATTTGCTTTGGTCCTTTCATTTTGATTTAGAAGGAATATCCAGCATAGTCTTTATTCTTGCTGATGATGTTCTCAACACATTTCATCAAATACTAACATTGAAGACTTTTCAAAGTAACTTGGTTTTGAACACAATTGGTTCCTCTTCACTAGAGATCTTCAAGCTGGATGGCAACATGTGGGAAATGGTATAGAGAGAATTCTTGTTCAAGCAGAGGCTGGATTAGACAGATTAAAGTCCTTTCCAACTCTGAGATACCGGGATTCTATGAAATTATTTACTCTCTCAGTCATCTTCCTGACTTTACTCATTATATATGTATGTGCGTGTGTGTGTGTGTGTGTGTGTGTACATATGTGTATATATATATACGTATATTATATATATATATACATATATATATATTTGTACCCACTTTCTGGTCAAAATTGTAATTTGTAGTCTGTCTTCTCTACATTTTGGAACAATCCCGGTGTAATTATGAATGCTTGTCCACAGATCACATTCAAAGAGTCATGATATCATTGACTTAGAGCTAGAAAGCAGTTATCTATTCCAATCCCCTCCTCTTACAGAGAAGCAAACTGAAGCACAGAGAAGTGAGTGGTTTGTCCAAGATCACAGAGGTAGTAAGTGACCAAGTTGAGATTCACAGTAAAACTTCTCTAAATGCCCAGTATGCCTTTTGCCTCATACAACAAATAAAACCCCTAAATTGTCAAGAATTTGCTCTTTTTGTGTGTCTCACACCCACATGTCTGCCATGTGAAACTTTGCCCACAATCCTGGCAGTCAATCCAATGGCACAGCCAATCAAATTCCATTCTATATTGTTTCCCTAGCAACCAACACAGTAACTGAAATGAAGTAGGCCAAGAGGGAAGAGGGAGACAGGAAGACAGGGAAAAGCTTTGCTATATACTCTTAAAATATTATTGACCAGACCAGGATGATTAAAGGTTCTCAATACCAAGTGTTAACTTAATACAAGTAATAAAAGACACACAAGTAGCATGCTGCTATTTTTTTAAAGTCAGTTCATTTTATCCCCAAAATTTCAATGGGGTTTTCCTTCATTCCTAAATTAATATTCATTGCCTAGGAGAAACAGGCAGAGAGATGCCTCAGTTTCAGTCTTTTTTGGCTTTAAAGTTGCAATCATTTGTAGTTTTCATTTCCAAAACTATAATCCAATAATAAACTTGCTCATTAGTGTTTTAAGTATAGCTAAATATGATTCCTTTGTCCCCCAAATCATAAAGAAAACTGTGTTTAAGTATGATTCGTATATGTAACACAATATAAAACTGAATTCAGTAAATCAATGAATGTCAAAAGTTTTCACTCCAGCCTAAGCAATCCATTTTCATTGACAGAAGGGTAAGCCAAAAGAGACAGCATCAGGAGAAAAACTGAGCAAAAATAGTCAACATTTGGGTCACACAATAGCAGAGGTCACAGAGGAAAGAAACCTGCCTGAAGCTTTGTCTAAAGCCAGGGAGCTTTAATGTATTTTTCGTAGATGATGTATTTTCCACTTCTACGTCATTTCCAAGTACTTTCATTTTTTTTTCTTTCTTCCCCCATCCTTATCACCTAGAACCTCTCTGCAAGTCTTCAGAGAACATCCTTTTTCTGACAGCCTTAGCAGAAATACAGCAATCTTTTCCTTCTGATAATTTTTTAAATATAGACTGAAGCTTTAGTTTTCAGGGGCTCAGCTATTTTAAGGTGGTCTGCTACAAACTTTCCTACTGCTTTGTGTGTCCCCAAACTGTATGTGCAAGAGATTTTAAAGGGATATTTGGATTCTACTCCACTCAGTGCTGTTCCTTAGCTCCTTTGGAGGAAATATTTAAGAAATAAAATGTCTTTTTTACCTTGTTATATTATGTTCTTTAATTGTATACCTTTCATGTTCCATCATTTCATATGTAAAGAGAATTAATCAATTTCTCCCTTTTTTCCTTCCTTTTCTTTGCAGGAGGCATTGAAATTTTCAGCTGAGGACTTCAGAAAACATATTGCAGTATTCTGTAATAGTGAACATATGGAAAGTATTAGAAATATTTATTGTCTGTAAATACTGTAAATGCATTGGAATAAAACAATTCCCCTCCCCCATTGCTCAATGAAATGGCACATTGGTCATTGTGAATTTTCTTCCCCTCCCCCCAGGCTAAACCAATTATTATCACGTTTTACCATAATTTATTTTTTGAACGATGTATTTATTTTGTAAATGTATCTTGGTGCTGCTGACTTTATTTTTTGTAACATAATGCACTTTAGATATACATATCAATTATGTGGATAACTGACACAATTAAGTGTTGCTATTTGTGGTTCATTTTAATGAATGCCTAAGTACAATTGTTCAAACTGATTTTCTTCTGTGCATGTAAAAATAGCAGTATTTCAAATTTGTAAAGAAAGTCTAATAAAATATAATCTAATTATGCTGTGACTCAGGAGAAGTATGTCATTTAGAATTTTTAGGAAAAGGAACATAATGTAATTTTTAAAAACTACATTTGAAAATTGTCTTAACCTTCATAAGATTGTGTTGGTATAGTTTAAAACTGCTTAGCCTATATTTTATTCCAATTTATCATTTCAAATCAATGGTGTGAATGAGTCACCTAGATACCATCTTTTAAAGTAGATACTATTGAAAGTAGAGGCAGGATTGGCAGTAGGGAAACCCAGTTCAGACAGCAAAAAGTAAAGGCATTTATCTATAGAGTTAGCCTGAAGTGAGAGAAAGCTATAGATTGCTCAGAAACTTTATACCATTCAAAAGGCCTAAACCAAAAAAAAATTATCTTTAGAATCCCCCAAAAAATGAAGAAAAGGAGTAAATAGTCTTTAGGTTGGTAGATACAATAGCAAGAAGAGAAGTCCTCAAAGGAAAGGGCTATTTTTAAAAAACCTAATAACTAATGCCTGGAATAGTGACTCCATATATAATACCATATTTCTTCTTTCGACTGTCATTCTACTTATGTTTATGCTATTTTGATGAGAAAATTCAAGATTCTGACTACAACAGATATAGTTTTACCTTTAATTAGTTATGGCTTAGTAAGTGTCGATGAATTACAGTGAAAGAATTAAAGGCAATTAAAGAACAGCCAATGGAGGAAGCAATTATAAATTCTTTTTTCTGAGCCTAATGCTGTGCTAAATGCTCCCGAAAAAAAAGACACCTCATTGTTACAACCATATTCAAGGTTCTTGAGTCTTGTTCAGTTGTTTGGGCTTTCTTGGCAAAGACACTGGAGTGGTTTGCCATTTCCTTCTCCAGCTCATTTTATAGATGAGGAAACTGAGGCAAAAGGGGTTATATGACTTGCCCAGGATCACACAGGTAGTAAATGTCTGAGGCCAGATTTGAACTCAGGAAGATAAGTCTTCCTGACTCCAGGCCTGGCACTTTATCCGCTGTACCATCTAGTTGCTCTAGTTACTGAGAAAAGATATATATGCACGTGTAGACATAAATACAAACATCCATATAGATGTATGTGTTTGTGTGTTAGAAAGAGAGAAAAATGGCATCGTAGATAGAAAGCAGACCTTGGAGTCAAGAAGAAATGGGTTAAGTCAAGAAAATGTGACACATGCTATGTGACTCTGGGCAAGTCACTTGATCTCTATTGTCATTGCCAGCTAGATCTATGATTACAAGCTGCAGAGAAGTTTGAGATCTGCATTAGTTGGAGAAATTTTCTCAAGAGAAGCTCATTAATGAGGGAAATGACAGGTCCAGACTTTACCAAAGGTGAGAGAGGGAGGGGCAGTACACATACGCACCCATGTATGGGAAGACGTGATGTGAAGTACTTGTCATTACTGGGACTCTGTAGGTGGTGGAATGGGTGAGACCAGAACTTGAAAACTAACTAGATTTTATAGGACAAGACAGGAGACCTGAAAAATTTCCTACAGTCTACAACAAGTCAAAATCTAAATAGAGAGATCAAACATCAGAGGAGCAAGGCATTAGGCAGTAGGTTTCAATCTATACAGGCAAGTAAGTGGTCAAAAGTCACTCATTCACTTATTTAACAATCATTATTCAGAATTTAGTGCGAGAACTTTTAACCATAGGAAGCAAGCTTTGCCCTGCCAGGTAACTAGAGGTGATAGCAGAGAACATGAGGTTGTTGTTTGAGGGCAGGGCTCCATTCTCTGGAAAGTCAGATGAGAACAAGGCAGAATTCAGACACAGTGAAATTCAGATATGAGGCAGAATAGCAAAACAACTTTAGGCAAGAAACAAAAAAAGGTAACTATTGCTACTGGGATTAGGACACATGTGAGCTCTATCACAATAGATGAGGCAAAAATCCAATTACAAGAATTGTACCCAGTTAGAGTATGGTCAGCTGCAAGGCTGACAGTATCAGAACACCTCAACTGTGGATCTATAGGTTTTATATGTCTGCTTAGCAGCTAGAGGCTGCAGGGTGGCTAAATAATCCACTTAGAGGGATGAATGGGCAGGAAGCCAGTTTATTATACACATAGGCAATGCATAATGAAGTGAGAAATAATATGGTGTAAATCATAAGTACCCTAGGAATTTAGAAAATGAAAAAATAATTGTGGCCAGAGGTTAATTGAGGTTTTGCCTGATTGGCTTTATTAATATTTTCTCTTCAGAAATGCAACCTTCAGAATAAGGCCACTCCAATGATTAATCAAGCCACATCAATAAATAGAATATAGAAAATATTAGTAAAAAATAATAAAATAAAATACTAGTTAAGATTATGTTCAAAGACTATTATTTGACACAATTCTACAGGGACCATTTAACTTATGTTTTAGTGAGGGCCCCCACACACGCTTAGCACTATGCCTGGCAAGTAATAAATGCTTAATAAATGTGCATTGACTGATTTATTTAAGAAATGCTAACGGTAGACAAGAAAAAGAAATTAAAGGCATAAACATTGGTTAAAAGGCTTATCCCTATTTGCTGATAATATAAGGATTTATTTTGAAAACCTCAGAGTACATTAGTAGTACATTAGAATGGTACAAAATATATACACAAAAATCATCAGTATTTCAATATAGCAATAAAAAAAATCCAAAAGGAAGCAATAGAAAGATAAAGTAAAATAACTACCAAATATGGAAAATATCTGCCAAGATACACTAAAGAATTATAAAACCCTCTTTTAAAAGTGACTTAGGCAGTTGAATATATTCACTGCTTATGATTTAGAATGTTTTATTTCCAATTATATTGCCAATAGAATAAAAGTTATGATAGTCCTACATTAATTTACAAATTTAGTGCTATACAAATGTAATATGAAATTAATTTGGAGATCCAGAATATCAAAGAACAGGGGCAGCTAGGTGCCACAGTAGATAGAGCACCAGTCCTGGAGTCAGGAGGACTGGTCTGAGACACTAGACACTTACTAGTTGTGTGACCCTGAGCAAGTCACTTAATGCCTCACTGAAAAAAAAGACTATTGAAGAACATAATTTTTGAAAGTAGAAATGAAAGGGGAATAGTATTTGTAGGCCTTAAATTTTATTATAAAGCAGTAATTATCAAAACTGTTTGGTACTGGTTAAAAACAAATTTTAAGTCACTCGGTGGAATGGAACAGAAAAGGAAGAATAAGAAATAATCAAACTCAATAGTTAAGAGAATCTAAATTACCTGTGGAAATAACTCTCTATTTGAAACAAACAACAAAGAAAACTGGAAACCAAAATATAGTCAATTTAGAGCTAGAAAGGACTTTAAAAGCCTCCATTTGTCCCTCCATTTTAAAATTATTAACTTAACAAACATTTACAAACAAGATCTTATCAATATAGGGAGAAAAACCAGGAAAAAATGACTGCTCATGAACCTGGCAATATCTATTACATAGAATTTATGTTTATTTTTAAGTCCATATTAAATTTAACACTATAATACTAAAATTGTCCCGATTGTCTGACAATGCTTCATAACTTATCTCTACTCTCTTCTTTGTATTCAAATGTGTCATTGATATCTTTTTCTTTTCTATCTTTCTCTTTTTTTGTATTACCATCAGTATCTGCCTACTTTCTCCTCTATGACTCAAGCCATTCTTTGTAACAAATAAGTGTAGTTAAACAAGACAAATCAATATGTTGGCTGTGGTTGAAACTATGGACCTTTCAGTAAAGATAAGGACTTCTGGAGTCATGATTGGTCATTGCATTGGTCAGAGTCCTTAAGTCTTTCAAAATTATTTTCTTTTACATCATTATAGTCATTCTATAAATCATTCTGCTTCTGCTCCTTTCACACTGCAACAATTCATATAAGTCTTCTTGGTTTCTCTGAATATATCCTTTTAATAATGTCTTATGCAATGATATACGTTCATATAATTTGTTCAGCCAGGTGGGTACTCACTTTTCCTTTCAGTTCTTTACTACAGTAAAAAAAAGTGTTGCTCTAAATATTTCTGTACATATGTGTCCTTTCCCTCTGCCTTTGACTTCTTTAGGTTATATGCCAAGTAGTGGTATTGCTGGACTCAAAAAGTGTACACAATTTAGTTACTTTTTAGGTAATGGTTCCAAATTGCTTTCCAGAACCAACAGTGTTGTGTCAATCTTTCCACAAGTCTTCCAACAACTGTCATTTTTAGACATTTTGGCTATACAGATTGATTGTGAGATGGGACCACAGAGTTGTTTTGATTTTTATTTCTCTTCTCACCAGTGATTTGGATAATTTTTTCACAAAGTTGTTGATATCTTATCTTTCTTCTTTTAAGAATAGCCTGTTCATAAACTTTGATCATTAATTTATTGGGCAATGGTGCTTCTTCTTATATAACTGCGTGATTTCTCAGTATGAAAATTGGGCATACTACAGGCTGAGAGTCATATTTGGCCCACTGCCTGTTTTTGTGACAGTCAAGAATGGTTTTTACGTTTTTAAATACTTATTTTAAAATGTAAAAAAACTAGTCTTAGCTCGCTGGCAGTATAAAAACAGGTGGACAGTCAGAATTGGTCCCTGGGCTATAGCTTGCCATCTATCATTCTTGGATAATAGATTTTTATTATAAAAATATGCTACAAAGATCCCTTGATATAAAAAACGAGAAAACTGAGGCTGAGAGAGATTAAGTGACTTTCTTTAAGGTCATATAAGTAATAAGTAAATCCAGTTCTATACAGAGGAATAGACAAAATACTTCCCAAAAAATACTGTCAAAAGAGGTAATCAAGAAAATATGCATAACTATCAAATATGCTTACTTTCCCATCTCCACAAAATTTTTCTATAGGCAAGAGTATCTTTGGTGAAGTTATGAAAAAGTTGAATAGGTGACTTTTACAAATGATACCCTATAAGAAATCACTAGAAGTCCACAATCAACTGAAGACAATAGAGAATAAAATACCTTACTAGGCTTATTGTTTGTTAACCATAAAAAAATCATTTGATTCAAAGGAACAAAATGTCACCTTAAAGGCATTCTTCCAAAAAGATGTCTCTCCTGCACATGTCAAAATCATACAAGATTCTTTGAAACGGAAGACAGTGATAATTTTGTTTAATGACCCACTGATTGTTAATATCAAGCAATGGAAAAAGAGAGAAATGTATGATTGCTAAAAGCATTTGCCACTGTCGTAAAAGATGTCCCTTGCAAAGTCCAAATGGAAGAGGGATTTTTAGGTGAAGCCATATAGATGCCTGTTTGTGGATTATATTGTTCTGATTGCACTAAGCCCACCTAGAACATAAAGAACCTCTTAAATGAGATACATAATTAATCAAAACAATAACAACCAGGATTTTAATAATGATTTGAGCACTTTACGTCTATTATCTCATTTAATCTACACAGCAGCCCTGAGATGAGAGAAGCTAAGTGACTTTCCCAGGGTCACACAGTATCTGAGGAAGGAATTAAACTCAGGGCTTCCCGACTCTCTATCCAAAATTCTTTGGGCTATGCTACCAAAAGAGGGTGACCTAACTATATACAGGAAAAACCAAGTAGATGAAGAATTTATATATTTAGTACATATACATAGGCATCTAGGTACCACAATGGATATAGTGCCTGGCATCAGGAAGATTCATCTTCCTGAGTTAATTTCTGGTCTCAGATGTGTACTAGCTGTGTGACCCTGGCCAAGTCACTTAACCCTATTTGCTTTAGCTCCTCATCTGTAAATGAGCTGAAGAAGAAAATGGCAAACCACTCCAAGAAAACCCCAAATGTAGGACACAACTGAAATAACTGAACAACAACAACAAAGTATATGTGCACAGATATTATACCCACACAGATATGTATACATTTATATGCATGTGTTTATAGATATACTATGTATGTATACCTCTTAAACAATCAATGTAGATATATAATGAATTGATCTAGAACTAAACAGGAGAGTGTACTGGGTTGAATTAGATAAATCATACAGTGCTTTTAATGAGCCCAAGACTGTAGCTGAAATGAATAACAATTATATTTTAAATACCAAAATTTTTCAGGTGATACACGTGCCTGCAAATCATGGAATACTTAAATCTCCGATGAATAAACACTGCAGATCACCAGAAGGTAATGATGGAAAGAGAAGTGAATGATGAGAAGTGAATAAATAGGCTGAAGCATATTAATCAATAAACATTTATTAAGCACATACTATATACCAAGCATTGTACCAAGTACTGATGATATAAAAGGAAGCAAAAGAAAATCCCAGCCCTTGGGGCTTTTACAATCTAATGGTCTAAACAAATTTATACAAAGATACAAAGCAGGCTATATATAACATAAATAGTAAATAGTTAACAGAAGGAAGGCACTGGGATTCAGAGGGATTGGGGAAGGCTTTCAATAAAAGATGAGATTTTAGTCACAACTTAAAGGAAACCTGATAGGTTAGTGGTTGCAACAGAGGAGAGAGAGTGTTCTATAGAGCAAGGTAGCCATTTTGATTGAGAAAAAAAAACAGAATTTAAAGTGATGAGGCTTTAAATTGCTATAAACTACCAGTAGGGTGGGATGCAGTACAGATGTAAATCACTTTTCCTTGAATTGGTCAAGATCTAGAAGCCAAGAAGAATTTTCCTAAAATTATGCAGATAAAATAAAATCCATTTCTGCAAACTCTCTTTGAACTTGACTCTGACCAACACACACACACACACACACACACACACACACATACACACACACACACACACACAGAGGAGCTAAAGAGAGAGAGCTAATGTTTTTATAGACATTGTTGAGTGTTTCTCAAAGAGGGTCATGACACCTAGATGATGAAGGTCTCTTTCTCCACATCAATATTTTCAGTATTTCCTTAACACACAGCTCGTTTGTTTTTTGTCTCCCTCTCAACCACCATCCCATCTCTCTCCCTCTTTTCCTCTCTATTCCTCTCTCTCTCTTTTCCCCCCCTCTCTTTCTCTCTCTCTCTCTCTCTCTCTCTCTCACACACACACACACACACACACAAACACAACCATACATTTTTAAACAGTAGACTCATGCATCATAGAATGAAGAGGACCTTAATCTAATCTGGCTCTCATTTTATAGATAAGGAAAACAACAATTAGCATTTATACGGCACTCGAAGGTTTGCATTGTGCTTTGCATGTGTTGCTTATTTGATCCTTACATCAACTCTTCAAGGTTGTTACTACTAATATCCACATTAACAACTGAAGGAAACTAAGCCTAGGAGTGGTTAAAGTGATTTGTGCAGGTAAGGTCACAACAATATTTGCCTGAGGCCAAACTGGAGCTCTGGTCTTCCTGATTCCAAGGCCAGTGCTCTAACCACTGTACTATCTAGCCCAGAGACATGATATCACACAAGTGCCCTTTCCACTCTACTAGACTTCCTAATGAAACTAATACATTCAAGACAACATTAGGTCATATTCTAGGATCACCTCTGAAGAGATTAGCCTTGAAAATCTTCATGACCAACTTTGGCATCTTCTTCCCTTGTCCCAAAGGCTAGAATGCAAATACAAGTGCTATTACAATGAAAATCATGGAGGAGTTGAAGCATTTCCTGGGGAGTAGTAACGTGTCCCACCTCTAATGCCAATGTTGCAGCTGTCCCTTTTTTCTCACTGCCACTCTGTACAAGTTGTGCCTTATTTAGCCCATTGAATGAATGTGGGTGGAAGAACACGCTTTTGTTATGCTTTGTTCCTTTGTCCCCTCTACAAGTCAGAAAGAACAAATGACATAAGATGTTTTTAGAAGCATCTTTAATACACTACACAGTGTCCACATTACAGAGTTCAAAGAGAAGTCTATTGCAGTACACCCCACTACTAATATTTATTGAATGAACTCAGAAATATGGCTTAACCTTTATATAGCATTAGATGCCCCCAAAAGTGTTGGGAAAACATGTATTTTTTACCACTTCTAAAGCACAGAGGAAAAATAAAATAAACAGATCACAAAGTACAAATGACTTAAGATGTTTCTAGAATAGTCTAAGCTATCCAATACCCCCACTACAAAGACAAATTACAGTACAGTTTGTAAAGATTCTTCTAGTGTTCATTCTTTATAAATAATATGCCTGTGGGGTCTGAGATCTCTAGAGATAATAAGTAGACATTTCAGAGACATCAATCCACAATTTTACTTAATTTCTTCAAAGAGATTTCTGCTGTGAGAACCGTGTAAATCTTCACTTTCTTTCATTTTATAATTTGAATGCTTTAGGATAAACCTATAACATGTTATAACAGAATTAGATTATATATAACATGTTATAGCAGAATATTAGCATATTATAACAGAATTAGTTCTATTTCTGCCAATGATCAATTATTCTGTTTATGAATTTCTTTTTTATTTTAAATTTATTTATTCATTTATTTTTAGTTTTCAACATTCGCCTTTATAAGATTTTAAGTTCTAAATTTTTTCCTTCCCTCTCCTCCCCCCTCCCCAAGATGGCTATACATATATAGGCTATACATATATACAATCATATTAAACACACCTCTACATCAGTCATGTTGGGAAAGAACCAGATCTGTTCATGAATTTCAAGAAATTCTCCTTATTCTTCCCCCATCTGTTATTTCTACCTTCATAAAAAGAGATATTACTATCCTACTCCAATACGTCCTCCACTCAGCCAGGTCTGATCATGTCAATGCCTTATTCAATAAATTCTAGTGGCTCACTATCACCTCCAGGATAAAATATAAAATCCTCTGTTTGGCATTTACAGCTCTTCATAACCTGACCCCTTGCTACCTTTCTGCTCTTCTTACCATTTACTCCTCCCACAGCCTCCTTGCTGTTCTTCACACGTGACCCTCTATCCCCAAATCAGAATCTTCACTTTTTGTCTCCCATACCTGCAGTTCTTTCCCTCCTCTTTTTATTGCCTGTCTTCCCTGGGTTCCTTCATGTCTCAGCTAACATTCCATCTTCTGCAAGAAGCCTTCCCTCCGAGATGAACCCAAATTAATCCAAATATAGCTTGTTTATACTACTTGTTGAATTGCTGCTTCTCCTATGAGACTGTAAGCTCTTTTATTAATCCCCATCACTTACTATAATACTTCGCATACTGTAGGCACTTAGTAAATGCTTATTGAGTGCTAGACCATTCCTCTTTCAAAAAAAGACATAAGACATGACCTCCAGTTGTTTTCAAGTTATAGTGGGAAAAAGCTTTAGGCTAGGAAATAGGAGTCCTGGTTCTATCATGAACTCAGATGCAATTTTGGGAAAGTTACTTAACCTCTCTGGTTACAAAGGAGTTTCCTGTTCTGTAAAACCAAAACCATAATAGATTATCTCTAAAGTCCCTTCTCGCTCTATTATTCTACAAATCTTTGAGGCTACAATTTTGTTCCGTTTTGCCTCATCTTAGTTATAAATCACATCACAGTGTAACATATCTCATTAAACTGAGACTCTAATCAAGATTGTGGCAAGGCAGATTTATCCAACAGGAAAGGTTTGAAAAGTGTGCCTCTGGGTATTATTGCCCAGCAGAAGGGTTGTGCCCTCACTGTAACACATTAGACCTGATATCACAAAATAAATGTCCCCGGTATCATGGAAAATGGAATTTTCTAATATTAAAATTATGCTTATTATACACATGTACACGTCACCTACACCTAATCTTGACTTTTCTTATACTTACTGAAAAATCTAAACTCAGTACTTGACATGCATTTTGTTCAATTAGGTACAATAATTAGCAAAACTGGGATTAGAAACTCTGTCTTCCAGTCTCAAATCAAGTGCCCTTTCTACTATATGCTAAGAGGTATAATTCTTCACTCAGGCCTCATAGAACTTGACACAGCATGGTAGAAGCTGCAGAAGGGAGATTTAGGTTCAACGTAAGGCAATACTGCCTAACATTTAGAATGAGGAGGGACTGTCTCAGAAGTTGGTGAGTTTACTGTCACTGGAGGTTATTAATTCAGCTGATGATGTAAAGAAGATCCCTGTTTAAGACCGTTTTGGACTAGAAGGCCCCAGATTGCTTCCAGTTCTGAGATTCTGGGATCCTATGAGAAGGGAACAGTGCTCCCTTGAATGCTAAAGCAGCAAAAGTTGCCTCCTACAAACCCTAGGAGGGTTTTGAAAGTTCTTTGCCTTTCAGTCTACTTATCTTTTTTCTTTTAAGCCATGGGTGCCTAGAACAATTTCACACAATAACCCTGTTATATATATATATATATATATATATATATATATATATATATATATATATATATATAGACACCATTTCTCTTGCAACATCAGAAAAAGACTCTGAAATGCCAAGTTTCCAGTTCAAGTCTGTCTTGAATTTGATTAGACCTTAAAAGTTTTAAGCTTCTAATCACACCATCATCCATTAAACAATACTAATTCTTTATTCTAATAGGAGGTGATCAACACAAAGAATATGTGAGCTGGGTTACCAACTCCTCACCAAAGTGCCCTTTGTTTTGTATGATCTGGTTTAATAGGAACTCTTTCAGCACTGGAAGCACAGAAGCAAAGGTTTGCATTGAGCATACTGAATACTCCCAAAGGAAGGGAGGAGAGTTTAAAATATCAGGTTTTCTTCCTTTGAACACACTACACAGAAGTTTCCCAGAGGGCCCAGGCATGAAAAAGAAACATGCTACTATTTGGACTGAAGATTAATGTACATAATTCCTATTAAAAGCTCTGCAACATTAAGATGAGAACATTAGCATATTGGGGTATGTTTTTTACCTGTTCGTGTATACATAGAACATAAAACATGAGGGATATTTCACAAAGGAAAAGGAGTATATTTTACTTGATTCCAAAAAAAAGCTCCCAGAGAGTTTCCTTTTTTTTCTTCTGAAATACAGAAAAGCACTTACAATTTGGAGCAAATGCAGAAAAATAATGGATTGTTTTAATGAAAACTCTTTCCCTCTGCCAAATCTACATTGCTCTGACGTGAGAAAAGAAAAAGTTTCCATGACTCTACTAGTGGAATTAAAGTAATTGATCATCACAATTCTCCATGTTTTCATGGAAAGACAGGGGAGAAGAGGTGATGCTGAGTTCCATGTTCTGCACTAAAAGAGCAAGTGACCACAGTCAGGAATTAGACATTCTTGATTCACATTCCTGTTTCTTTCACTTCCTCAAGAATGCTAGCAAAGCTCTGGAGCCAGTGTGAGGTGAGAAATCATACACCTGTGGTCTGTACTGAAGTTATCTCCAGGGGAACCAAGAAAATATGCACATTTTTAAAAAATACAGCAAAACCCATTCCTTAGATGACGCAGCAGGAGAGATTTAATAGTCACACTCTTCAAAAATCAAAATTCTCCTCCTGCCAATAGTACTTTGTCTAGTTCATGATTATTTCTGAAAGGGAAAGGAGATAAGTGTTGGTCTTCTACTGGCCAACATTTTTATTTTGGGGAAAAGAGAGAAGAGAATATAATGTTATCTAGACAGAGAATCCACGTGCATACTTGCCCCAATCTTTCACTTGCCTTAAATTCCAAGTTTCACCTTCACATCCCATCCAGTCATCCACCCAGACCATCTTCATCTGCCAGACAACCTGTGCTCTTTTCCTCCTTCTCCATCAGCTTTCTGCTTCTTGCTTTGGGCACAGCAGTAAAAACAATAGGACCAATTGTTTCTGGAAAGGGTATGCCAATTGCCTATGGACCAATTAACCATACTTGTGACTCCCTAAATATTCCTTACCTGGTCACCATTTTCATATTTAAGCTGTCTTCCCCTATTAGAATGTAAGATTCTAGAGTAAAGGAAGTATTTCACTTTTTATATTTTTATCCTCGGTGCTCGGCAGAATGGCTGGCACATAGTAAGTGTTTAATAATAAATGCTTTAAATTCATTCCCCTAATAAGAAATGAAGTTTCAGTGAGAACAAACTAATCTAATGTTTCTTCATCAAGTGAGTAATCAGGGCAGTATTAAAACACTCCAGAAAAGGTTGGAGTGAAGTATATATTATTTTCCATAATTATTTCGATCATCTCTTTTAAAAAGTCCAGTGAATCTTATGCCTCTGGGATGCGTTAATTTTATTCTAACCTCCCTATGACAGTAAACAGTGCTGTCCCATTCCAATTGCTTCTTTTCTTCAAGGCATCCACCTTTTATGTTTAAGTGCAGCCTCATATTCACCACAGCTCATAAAATGTGCACACACATATATTGGCTCTCTCTCCCCCTCCTCCCTTTCCCATTCCCCTCCTTCTGCCCTCCCCTCTCCCAGCTCTCCCTCCCCCCCACTCCCACCCTTCTCTCTCTGAGGTTAACGCATCCAGGTGTTTGTACAAGATATATTAGAATACAGTCACTCAAAAAAAAAGAATACAGTCACTCAAATGAGCAGCTGTGGCTTTAAAGGGAGAGTGGAAGGAGGAGGAAGAAGAAGAGAAAGAGGAGGAAGAAGAGGAGGAGGAGGAGGAGGAGGAGGAGGAGGAGGAGAGAGATTCCTGGCAGCCAGGTATATAAAGTATACAGAGGACCACTTTCAGGGAAAAGGCTCAACATTTTTGAAAATGGGACCACCTCAGAGATGAAATCGTTCCTCTCCTGTTACCTCTCAACCTGCTCCAAGACTTCAGCATTTGGTTGTTCCAAGAGTTGCTCCCCCACCCCACAACTCCCCTCATCTTTCCCTTGAGTATACTGATTTTCTATGTGAACATTTTGGCACATTGCAGAATGGCTTTTACTCATTCATTGACGAGTCACAAATAATTTCAGCAGCTAATGATTTCTCCAGCTAACAGATGTCTATACTTACACTGTGTATTCAGTGAGGTCACTGGAGTGAGTGTCCATATGGGGTGGCAGTTGGGGGGGCTGTAAATTAATGTGCTGTAGTTTCTTCAACAAGTTTTGTTCTCTGGACAAATTTGTTTGTTTGTTTGCTATCTATTTCTATCTATTTATAAAATCTTAGAGGGAGAAAAATCTTTTTTTTCTCTAAGAACTCAGTTCAATTTAGGAAAGAACTGGAGCAAATACAGTCACTGGAGGGCGCTGTGGCAATGAATGAGAAAGACATTTCAGTTTCAACGTCCTCTTCTGGAGTAAGCCAGCTTGAGTGGGGACTGGAAGGCAGCTAGACACTGGAAAAAGTCAAAGAGAGGCAAAACTTAAATGACACTGTCCATTCTGACTTTATTTGGTTTTCTAAATGTTGGCTCCTGAAATCAGTTGCCCAGCTTGAAGTTCTGTCTGTATCAATCACGTGAATTCTCCCTAGATTCTCTAAAGAATCTGAAACTTTTTACCTCCTAGATATACTGACATATTTGTAATTGTCCATCTAAACAGAGAAGTGTCCTAGCCTGCTCTGACATGTCTGACTCCATTTTACTCTAAATGGACCTTTTAAAAGAGATATATAGCAATGTTATGTAAGGTCTATTATTTTATTGACCAAGGGAAAACCTAAGAGTGAGTATTGCACATCCTTGGCACTGGATGCCCCACTGAGCAATTGTACTATGTCCCTTAAATTGTCCCTAGTCCTAGCACAGTACTACTTAAAATCAAATTTTCCCAATATCACAAAAGGATCTGGGTCCTGAGAAGTAGATGTTAATGTATACCTGTATAAGACTAGATCAGAGGACCATTTCCCTCCTCAGTCAACTACTGTAGTCATTGTCTTCTAATGTAAGTTTTCATTAGGTGGCCACAATCAAGAGGGCAAAATGACATGTATTCATAGCTGAATTTTAAGAGGCTATGAATAATTTGCAAAATTCAGGTTAAGTTAATCTGAAGAGAGCAAAATTCTCCATTGCATAATTGGTCCTCTTGTTCTTCATAGTAATTGTAAAATCTATTTTAAACCTCTAGAGAAGTAAGAGACTGCATTGGAATTATCAGCCTATAACATAAGGATCATAACTTCCACTCACTGCATAAAGGACATGTTGAACATCAAAATAGTATAAAAGCAGAATTTCTCAGGTGCAGGTTAGTGATTCCTTCATGGCAAGGCATTTGTACACATTTGTGTATGTATATACACATATACATATATGTATGTATATGTATATGTAAAGAGACAAATAAAACTGCCTTCGCCTGCTTCTGTCTAGCACACGGGCACCCTGGGGATGACAGAGTCCCTAGATACTTTTAGCCAGCCCTGAATGACTTCGACAACTGAGGGAATGATAAGCAATTCCCATATTGGTCACTGAGCAAAACAATCCTTAATGCTTAAAAGGTAGTAACCCATCTTCAGTTGTTTCTTCCCATCAGTCCTCCTGAATATCAGATCAAGACTTACTTGAATCTTTCCTATGAGGTATGTGTGGAAGGTCAGTCTTTCCCTAGCCCCAGACAAAACAGTAACTGCTTCCATGTGGCAGCTAGAAGTATTCATCTAACTGGGGTGATCCTGCACCTTGAAGCCTTTGGCTACTGTTTTTTTTCACTTTGTGTTTCCTTTTTTGATCATAGGTGACTAAATATCATTCTCAAGAAAGCAAATATATTCTTATGATGTGTCTAGGCTTATGAGCTCGGGAGATCTGGAGATCCCAAGTCCTCAATCAGAGCCAGTTGCACTTTGGGAGGAGTCCCTGTCAGATACCCTATGACTTCTTGGAGAAGACAACTACTGCATCTCAGAACCCCTAAACATCAACAGCCAGAGGAGCCCCAAGCCCTGGCCTCACACCCACAGGACATGGACCAAGAAGGAATTATTTGGATAGTACAGAGCCAGAGGGAAATAATACCTGTTCAGCAGTCCTTAAAACTGTTTCATGTCCCACTCTTTCAGTTTCATCATCCTGGGAGAGTATAACAGTACTTATTGCTGCTGTTTATTTAAGTTTCTGTTAACGTGTACAGAACGAGACCTTTTTGTGTTTAACATTTCTTTTGTGTAGAGGAAACAAAGGTGTCCCATACCTGATGTGCATTGTACATTGAGTGCCTTTCTACTTCCCTGCTTTGAAAAGACTCTAGTAGATAAGAAATGAAATCAAAATTTTAAATGTTTTCCAGCATTCTCCCTCAGGAGATATGGTAGATATGATATGGGTAGGTCCAAAGCATATGGGCCCTTTAGTGGAGAGGGTTATAGGAAGTAGATGCTACTTGGGCTGGTGAGGAGAAGAAGTTATTGCCTCTTTCTGGCCCCTACATTTGTGTGGGAGATGTTACTTTATCTTAGCTCCTAGCTCCTCCCTCTGGCTTCCCCTGGGTATAGGCTTCTCTCCAAACACTCTCTTGTCTCCATTCCTCAGAAAAAGTGTTTTCTTTTCAAGCCTGCTGTGGGAAAAGGGAGAGAGGGGAAGAGAGGAGAGAGGAAAGAGGAGAGAGAGAGAGAGAGAGAGAGAGAGAGAACCTAAGGTGATTGTCCCAGAAAAGTTAAATCTCATCCCTTCTAGTCTTCCGCAACCAGAAATTGCTAAACTTGCTTTGTGTAGGACCAGTCTAGAGCCACATTCTCTTTCTCTGACTCTAAAGGTCATACATAAAGACAAATATTAAAGGAGTCATATACATGCCAGTAAAGACATAAAAGTGAATGAGATTATTGATGTAGGGCTTATAGAGACATTGGAGGAAAGAGGGACAAGACAGATCTTGGGGAACATCTTTATTAAGGAGTTGGGAAGGAATGAGAAACTTGTGACGTAAACTGAGGAGTGGTTTTAAAAGAAGGAGGAGAACCAAAAGAATCTGGCATCTGTGAAGCCAAGAGAGGAGAAAGGATCCAGTGGAAGAGAGTGGACAAAAATTTCAATGTCAAGGAAGATGTGTTTTGATTCAGTGATTAGAGTAGTTTCATTGTGAGTGAAGTGGAAGCTAGAGAGTGGGTAGTGAGGAAATAAAGATTGCAAATAAAGAAAATTTTTTTCAAGAAGCTTAGCACAGGGAAAGAGGGGAGATGGAATGCTGGCTAGATAGAAGATTTCAAGAGAAATGCTAAAAGTCAGAAAGATTTGGTTATGTTTCAATTATTCCATTTTTAAATACCTTGGTGCTGAAATGAAATTTTATTTTTTAAAAACATACCAACTAGTAAAAGCTTTATATTAAAAGCTATTATAAACTAGGTACTCAGATTTTCAGACTTTTTAACTCCAAAAAAAAAAGGAATTTAACAATAAAAGCACAATTGGAAAATTTCACAAATAGGTCATGGCAAATGCATACGTAAAAATTCCAATTCATTCATCCATTTGTTTACTCATTCACCAATTATTTACTGAGATGCTTCTTTGTCTCTGTGTAGTTGTGTCACTGTGCCATTTACCTATCTCACAATTTTGTCAAAATATCTTTACAGAGGGGGCGGAGCCAAGATGGCAGCTGGTAAGCAGGGACTAGAGTGAGCTCCGTACGGAGTCCCTCCAAAAACCTATAAAAAATGGCTCTGAACCAATTCTAGAATGGCAGAACCCACAGAACAGCAGAGGGAAGCAAGGCTCCAGCCCAGGACAGCCTGGATGGTCTCTGGGTGAGGTCTATTCCACACGGAGCTGGGAGCTAGGAGCTGGGAGCTGGGAACGGAGTGGAGCAGAGCCCAGTCTGAGCGGCATGGACCATCCAGACCAGAAGCCGGGCAGAGGGGGCCCTAGCGCCCTGAATATGTGAGCTGCGGCAGTTACAAGACTTCTCAACCCACAAACACCAAAGACTTCGGAGAAGGTTAGTGGGAAAAGCTGCGGGAGTGGAAGGAGTTTGCGGTTCAGCTTCCAACCCCGGGGGCAGCGGAGGTGGGGCAGCTACAGCTGTTGTTACTTCCGGCTCCAGGCCCACCTGGTGGGAGGAATTAAGTGGCGGATCAGAGCAGGAGTGCAACAGCCTGCTGAAGATCTAAGCCCAGTCTGGACTGGGGGTTCTTGGGGAAGGAGTAGTGCGGGTCTGACAGAGCTGGCACCTCCCCCCCAAACGTGGAACATAGAACTCGTTAGTCTATAAGCAGTCATACCCCACTGAAAAACTCAAGGGTCAAGTTAGTTGACTGGGAATATGGCCAGGCAGTGAAAACGCACCCAGATTCAGCCTCAGACTTTGCATTCTTTCTTTGCTGACAAAGAAGACCAAAACATACAGACAGAAGAAATTAATAAAGTCAAAGAGCCTACAACAGAAACCTCCAAGAAAAACAGGAACTGGTCCCAGGCCATGGAAGAGCTCAAAAAGGACTTGGAAAAGCAAGTTAGAGAAGTAGAGGAAAAGTTGGGAAGAGAAATGAGAAGGATGCGAGAAAACCATGAAAAACAAGTCAATGACTTGCTAAAGGAGACCCAAAAAAATACTGAAAAATACACTGAAGAAAACAACACCTTAAAAAACAGACTAACTCAAATGGCAAAAGAGCTCCAAAAAGCCAAGGAGGAGAAGAATGCCTTGAAAGGCAGAATTAGCCAAATGGAAAAGGAGGTCCAAAAGACCACTGAAGAAAATACTACTTTAAAAATTAGATTGGAGCAAGTGGAAGCTAGTGACTTGATGAGAAATCAGGATATTATAAAACAGAACCAAAGGAATGAAAAAATGGAAGACAATGTGAAATATCTCCTTGGAAAAACCACTGACCTGGAAAATAGATCCAGGAGAGAGAATTTAAAAATTATTGGACTACCTGAAAGCCATGATCAAAAAAAGAGCCTAGATACCATCTTTCAAGAAATTATCAAGGAGAACTGCCCTGATATTCTAGAGCCACAGGGCAAAATAGAAATTGAAAGAATCCATCGATCACCTCCTCAAATAGATCCCAAAAAGAAATCTCCTAGGAATATTGTCGCCAAATTCCACAGCTCCCAGATCAAGGAGAAAATACTGCAAGCAGCCAGAAAGAAACAATTTGAATATTGTGGAAACCCAATCAGAATAACCCAAGATCTGGCAGCTTCTACATTAAGAGATCGAAGGGCTTGGAATGCGATATTCCGGAGGTCAATGGAGCTAGCATTAAAACCTAGAATCACCTACCCAGCAAAACTGAGTATCATGTTCCAAGGCAAAATATGGATTTTCAATAAAATAAAGGACTTTCAAGCTTTCTCAGTGAAAAGACCAGAACTGAATAGAAAATTTGACTTTCAAACACAAGAATCAAGAGAAGCATGAAAAGGTAATCAAGAAACGGAAATTGCAAGGGACTTACTAAAGTTGAACTGTTTTGTTTACATTCCTACATGGAAAGATGATGTGTATGATTCATGAGACCTCAGTATTAGGGTAGTTGAAGGGAATATGCATATATATATATATATGTTTACGTATATATATGAGTGAATGTGTATGTATGTATGTATCTATGTGTATATGTATGCATGTTTATGTATGTATATATATATGTGTGTGTTTTTATATATGTATATATACATATATATATATGTAAAAGAGAGAGAGCAGACACAGGGTGAGTTGAAGATGAAGGGAAGATATCTAAAAGAAATAAAATGAAATTAAGGGATGAGAGAGCAACATACTGAGAGAGGGAGATAGGGAGAGATAGAATGGGGTGGATTATCTCGCATAAAGGTGGCAAGAGGAAGCAGTTCTGTGGGAGGAGGGGAGAGGGCAGGTGATGGGGGATTGAGTGAACCTTGCTCTCATCAGATTTGGCCTGAGGAGGGAATACCATACATACTCAGTCGGGTATCTTACCCCACAGGAAAGAAGAGGGAGGAAGATAAAAAAAATAAAAAAAATAAAAGGGGGGGGTTGATGGAGGGGAGGGCAGATGGGGGTGGAGGTAATCAAAACAAACACTTTGGAAAGGGGACAGTGTCAAGGAAGAAAATTCAATAAAGTGGGATGGGTTGGGAAGGAGCAAAATGTAGTTAGCCTTTCACAACATGAGTATTGTGGAAGGGTTATACATAATGATACATGTGTGGCCTAGGTTGAATTGCTCGACTTCTTAGGGAGGGTGGGTGGGAAGGGAAGAGGGGAGAGAATTTGGAACTCAAAGTTTTAAAATCAGATGTTCAAAAACAAAAATAGTTTTTGCATGGAACTAAAAAATAAGATACACAGGCAATGGGGCATAGAAATTTATCTTGCCCTACAAGAAAGGAAGGGAAGAGGGGATGAGAGGGGAGGGGGGTGATAGAGGGGAGGGCTGACTGGGGAACAGGGCAACCAGAATATAAGCCATCTTGGAGTGGGGGGGAGGGTAGAAATGGGGAGAAAATTTGTAATTCAAACTGTTGTGAAAATCAATGCTGAAAACCAAATATGTTAAATAAATAAATTTAAATTTAAAAAATATCTTTACAGAATATACAACATCACAATATGCAACATTCTTTGTTGATTCAGCCAAGACTAAGCATCAAAAGGATTTCAAGCCTCAGTGAGCTTTAAAACGGAATATTACAAAGTCCTACTCATTTTCTTTCTTTTTTCCAGAGGAAATTGGGGTTAAGTGACTTGCCCAGCATCACACAGCTAGTAAGTATCAAAGGCTGGATTACGAACTCAGATCCTCCTAGTTCTAGGGCCAGTGCTCTATCCACTGTACCACCCAGCTGCCTCTCTCATTTTCTTTCATCAAAAAACTCCAAACTCTGTCAGGGGCTAAATAAGAATAATCTTCCTCAAGCACTGCTTTCATTCTGTCATTCAAGTGGTCAGGGAACTAACACTGTTTCAGCAGTAATACAGGGTCGGTTCAGACAAATGAAATAATTTCTAGCTCTTTATCCAGCTCTTTAATCTGCTCTTCACTTGCCCTCTGATTCTTCATCTCATCTTCATAAAACTTTTTGGTTTTTAACTGCCAACTTTATCCGTTTGCCATAAATTTATCATGTATCCCTTTGTAATCTGGTCTGGAACCACTATAGTAATCCCCTTTGCACAGCTGGAAATTGACCAAACATTTCCTAAGTTTCCTTAGAAGGCACTGAAGCTATTCTCAAGATCTGATTGGTCCAGGAGACTAAATTCTTCATTGAGTTTGGCATAAAACCCAGTCCGGGCATAGTTAGGGTACATCAGGTCTGACAGACTCCCCAGTGACATGTAAGGAAATATATCCTTCTGACCAATCACACCCCCATGAGGAATTGGTGGGGGGCATGGTGGTGCTGTGTCCAATTGAACCAGCACTACATTCTTTCCATGTTATTTTTGACTAAACTTCTTTTATTAAATGTCATATAGTCTACAAATGTTTCATTCCTTTCCCATTCTGAACCTGAACCACTGGACTAGCCCAAGTCAGAGCAGATGCTGCACATTTGGTGAAACTGACATGTTTGGTCTGGAACAGACAGGTGACTGAAGTGGGAATAGGATAATGTCCAAGGAAAGGAGCCCTATATTATTGTGTAGCCTGATACAGGAATCTAGCATCTTATCAGCATGATTCTGGTCACACATGGCAAGTTGTATCATTGGAACTGGGAAGGTGTCCCCACTGACCCTGTGGTGTTGACCCATTGTGGGACTAAAGAGGTTAACAAGGAGAATAAAGTAGCACCAGGGCTAGCATCCCCTGACATTTGTTAGTGTCCCTAAAAAAGTTGGAGCACCCTAATAAGGAAAATTAAAGCAAATTATCAGCCTGTATCCAGTATTTTGGAGACAAATGTGAATGTGCTCTTGGTTTTTAAGGACTCTGTTCTAAAAGAGGAAGGAAAACTGATGGTTCCAGTGACAAAGTAAATAAAAGAGGGAGATATTCATAAAAGGGGACAGACCAACCTCAAGAAGACTCAACTTCTAGCCCAAAAGTCCACCAACAGGAAGCACTAGAACACACCGAGAACTGGATCAAAAGTGATGATAAGAATTGGGAACCCAACTCGAGAGATACTCAGACTTAGCTTATTTCTATTTTGGTGGCTGGAAGGGGTCCCCAAAAGGGAAATAAGAAGGTACATGTGATTTCATATTGTAAGTGTTTAATAAATGCTTTATTGATTGACTAACCACAAAGAAATTTGGGAATTAGCAGGACAAGTCTACACAGAACCCTGACAAATCACTAGAACCAATCTAGAAATGCTCACAACTGCTGGATTCCATCAGTTTGGGTGCCTCACAGAAAAATTACTCTTGCAAAATAATTTATATCTTTTGGAGGCCCTCAATGAGAATTATCTCTTATTACTTTTTAGCTGACTAAACTGGGGATTTAGCACACACCTGGCCTTGGATTATGGAAAGACTGGGCTCAAGTCCTGTCCCTTATACACATGGGCTACACAACCATGGGCAAATTAGTGAACTCTTCAGGACACCCAGACAGTTCTCCAAGGCTAAATTACAGATGAAGAGCCAATCTGCAGTAGAAGTGGGAGTTTCCATATTGGAGCTCACCCACACTGATGAAATCACAGGTCAAAAGCTAAAAAGAATTATTACTGTCATATTTGGAAGTGATTGCCAAAAGACCAGTACAAAATTCCCAGAATTATGAAAGTGATTCTAATCTAACAGTCTGAGAGATCTGAGCTTTCAAAAGGTCATTGAATTCCCCCACCTGCATCTAAGAAAGAATCTAAATGATATGTTTAAATGAAAGTTTGTTTTGATTCCACTCCCAGATTTTGCAGTGATTAATTGACATTGAATAGTCTTTTTATTTTTTTTCAAAGATCACAAAAGGGTAAGTCGGAATGTAACCTGCTCTTGGAAGAAAAGACAGGAGATTGTTCAGAATTTAAAGCTAAAGTACTTTCCTTCATCAAGAGTTTGGTTCAAGATGCATGTCAAATCAAAAGAAGTCTGTCAAGAGAAAGGGATATTAGGGCTACACTGAATTTGGCCAAGTCATATTATTAAACTAGTCTCCTATTTAGTCTGCAGATTAGAGCATTTTGTAGATCACAGCATGGCAACAGACTTTAAATTGATGCATAAACACCAGTTACTTCAGTTGAGATCTACCTTTAAGGCCAGGAAGTTCAAGTCTCATGTTGAGGCATACAGACTGTGTGACCTTGGGCAAGTCAGTGATCTACACAATTCTCTAAAATTATAAGTTGCAAATAAGATGCCAACCTGCATTGGTAAAAAGTGTTTCCTTATTCAGGGAAATGCATGAATCACAGGTCTCTGTTCCTGTCCCTGGAAGTTGTAACTTAAACCCATTATTGATAAATCTTTAATAACTTTAATGATAAATATATATATATATATATATATATATATACCTGATAGATTTTAAGCTTAATCTGCACTATTGAGAATTTCTCCACTTTCTTAAGTCTAGACAATCAAGAAAATAACAAATCAAGCCCTGATTTGTAGTTCCCCAATTTCTAAGGTGTAAATACTTATGCTGAAAAGGTAACAATTGGCTTGGAGGAGTGGGTTAGAGCTGGCTCCAGCATGCCCCTGGTTATATCCTTAGGGTTAGCTAATGATCTTAATTCAAGGAGACAAGATCAATAGAAAGCATGCCTAGTTTATAGCTTCTTGAACCAAGGCACAAATATCTTTGAATGGTTTTTAAAAAGCCAGACTCTTCTTTCCTACCTCCTCATTCTACTGCTCTCCATTCACTTTTAGTGAAGAAGCGAAGATCCTTTCAAATGAGCTGCATCAGGGATATGCCGGACCTAGTTGTTATATCTAGAGCCAATGGTTAAATTTTCAGAGTGAGCAGTTACACCTCTGAAATCTACAAATGCTACAAATCAGAGCTTGATTTATCGTCCTGTTGACAGTCAAGACTTAAGAAAGTGATGGAGAAAATGTTAGTCATGTGTGTCATATATATCTTTTTCTGGGGAGCTGGTCATTAAACATTTATTAGCAACTTCCAACTACAATGCATATTAAATTTTTCTCTGGATGAGAGGAGCTACTGTTTTTTTATCATCTTTAATGTCTTGGTCTCTTCTCAGGCTTTGATGACCAATACTCTGACCTCCTCACTCAATTATGCATATGCCAATGCCTACACACGTTGAAGTCCTTCATATTGTCATATCCTAGAATGCTGATTGGCTGAAAAAGTTGGTTGCCTAAAGCATCAACTACCAATATCAAGTTCTAGGCAAGTACTGCATCTAGAACTAGCATAAATGTTATGTCACTGTCATTTAGGACATTCTTTGGCTTCAGCATGGCTTTCAGGGAAGTCTAATGACCATCTGGCTGTCTTGTTGCCTTTACTACAGTCTAAAGTCAGAACCAATGCCTCGTATATTTCATATTGTAGTGGTAGTATATATTGAAGAATTGAGACAAATGTTCTTTATTATCAATCTCATCTTTCCTGGGAAAACAAACTACCATAGAATGTGATGACAGGGTTCCAAATATTAGATGGTTTCACAACAAGGTAAGATATATATATATAAAGAATAAGATATATATTACTTTCATCATACAATTTATTTTTCCACATTCATTTCCATCTCAAATTTAGTTCTTTCTTGTTCTGTAAGGTACCAGTCAATAGGCAAGGGAAACAAAGCCTTTCACCACGCCTGAACTTTAATTGATACAGATGGCTTTTTTGTCTGTCAGTGTGTGCACTAGAAATGTGTACACAGTTGTATCCTGTAGATGGCATTGTTCCTGAATAGAAAGCGATTGTCTCTCGATGCATTCTGTGACAGAGCACAGCTCCAGCACTATGAGGCAGATTACATTAATTATATAGGTAACCCTGTGCCAGCAAAGAGACTTAAAGGAAATATATTTTTTCCCAAGCTAGAAGGAGGAACGAAAGGTTCACAGGAAGGGAAAGCCATGCAAGATTGGGAAATCCAAAGAACTTTTAAACCTAGGGGTGAAGACAGTCACTCACCCAATTCTAGAGTAGGGGAAATGCTAACCTGAGTCGCCTTGTCTGGCTAGCTAACCTGCTTGAGTGATCTGTCTAGTCAGAATATTGTAGTTACATGGCTTGTTGCCATTACTAGGACCTAGTACATTTATGTCCTCTTCCCTTCCTCTCCCAGCCCTGACTCTCCACTGCCTGGAAAACTTACCTTTAGGAATTTCCTACTTTTTAGACTTTGTTTATTTTCTGTACACACTTTTAAAATGGGTTCCAACACTACGTTAAGATAAGCTGATATTCTTTTCATTTTGAGCAACAGTTTGCTATAAAGGAAAAGACCACAAATAAGGACGGATGAAAGGGACTCCACAGACCAATAACTAACTCTCTCTCTCTCTCTCTCTCTCTCTCTCTCTTTACCTCCCTCTCGCTCCCTCCCTGTCTTTCTCTCCCTCTCCCTCCCTTTCTGTATCCCATTTGTTATTCCAGAAAGGGTCTTCATGACGTTAATTCCAACTTCAGAGAAGACCTTTATCCTAGTCAGTGGAGTAGTTTAGCAATGTTGATCTTTTATGGAAGAAAAACATTATAGAAATTGAGCAGTCCAGAGTCAGGAAGATCTAAGTTCAAATCCAGCCTCAGACACTTGATAGCTTTGTGACCCTGGGTTGTTGGGAGGATCAAATCAGATAGGATCTTAGGGCACTGAGAGTTGAAGAGTTCTATGCCTCATTTCCTTTCTACAATCTTTTCTTTTACAAAGGTAACTAACCCCTGTCCCAAAGCCCATTGTTATGTAACTCTCTCATTGGTAGAGATGAAGGCCTTGCCCTATGTGAGGCGTGGGGCAGAGTGTAGGAGGACAGAGAGCCCCTGCCTTCATTAGTCCCCCTTTGGAGCCTCTCCAAGCAAGTCTTTTTTTGAGCTTAGTGTCAAATGGCCTTCCAGCTTTGAAAGAAAAGATGGAAAGAGGTCATGCAGGGCAGGTCCTTCATCTCTACCAGAATGGGGGTATTCCATATTTATGGGCTTTGAAACAGGGTTCATAGAAGGAATTTTTTAAATTTATTTTTATACATCTGTAAATTGTCTATCCAGCAAAGCAGGCTGAGCTGTCAATCATCTACTAAGCAAGGAGACCTATCTGATCATTTTCAAACAATTTGCATCCTTAGTAGCTCCCTCTCCTTTAAGGGCATTACTTTCTTTTTCTGAGAGTCTTTCTGTCTCCATTCTTCTACAACTGTATGGCTTTCTTTTTCCAAAATATGGCACCTTCCAGAGAAAGGGGAAAATGAAAATAAGATGGCATCCCTATACTTTAAGCCATTTTCTAGAAGTCTAAATCTCAGACACCACTGTTCACTTCCTAAATTAATGTTTCTCTTCAGCATCCCTTGCCTTCAATGGGCAACAGTAAGGGAAACACAACCTGTATTCTTATGACGTTCAGGTTTCTGTTTTGCTTTGTTTTTACTCAACACTTTGTAATCTTTGGTAATCCTCATACGTGTCCCCAGAGGATCACAGATCTCTCTGTTATTATTAGGTCAACAAATAGTTGCCTCATGCCCCTGAATACCAGGAAATCACAGATCAGTCAGGTTGCTAGTATTTAAGTGCTTACTATGTGCTGGGCACTGTGCTGACTGCTAATATTGTAAAGAAAGACAAAAACAGGCTCCTACTCTCAAGGATCTCACAATCTAATTAAGGAAACAACATGCATATGACTGTGCATAAACAAGAGATAGATAGATGACTGATAGATGATAGATAACATATAGATAGATAATAGATAGATAGATATACAGATGATAGATAGATAGATAGATAGATAGATAGATAGATAGATAGATAGATAGACAGATGATAGATTTGAGGAAGGCTTCTTACAGAAGGTGAGACTTTAGCTGAGACTTGAAGGAAGGCCCAAACTAGGAAATGAAGATGAGGGGGGAAAGCATTTCAGGTATAGGGAACTCCTAGTGGAAACAATTGGATTTGGGAGCTGGAGTGGTATGTTAGAGGAATGGCAATTGGAATTCTTTGCTTCCTCCTTTGACCTTTACTCAATGATCTCTCATTAGATAGCTTTCATGGATCTACTATTATTTACTATTCCTTGATGGAAAAGTGGCTGCTTTTACCTTGAAATTATTACAACTTCCTAGATTCTGAAGTAGATAACACTATATGTATATGGGCACCAGTCAGATTGAACAAATCTAACTGGCAAAGTATGAAAAAAAAATCTTGTTTCCTTATCTAACAAATAGTATATTCCTGGCTTAGATTTATGTTTTGTCAGCTGAGATCTCTAAGCACCTTGACTCAGGTGCTGTAAATTGCTTTCTTAGATCAAGTTTAAATGTCACTTGAGGTTTGAAAATTAGGACCTCATTTCTCTTTTTACAACTCCAGTTCTTTTGCTTCCATATCTGAGTCAAGGTAAACCTATCATATTCTCCTTTTTTCCTCTAGTTTTTTTCCTCTCTTCACTCCCTCCATTTTATTTTTTCTCTGTCATCCTCCTGAAAAAAAACTGAATAGGTGGTCAGTGGATGAATGAGCACAGTAATGAGGGAGCACAGTTCTCACACTTGAACATTTGGTAATATCTAAGGCCCAATTTCCTCTCCTTCCTTCTCTACCAGATATGTACATGTTGTGAACTACATAACTTGTTTCTGAGACTCTACTGGTTTAACATTCCAACAAATATCCTTAACCATTCCAATTTCTTTCTTCCCCCATCTGAAGTCCTGGACATATCTTCTTGCTAAGCATGGAGTGGAGCAGGATGAGGGTGTGAATTCTGCGTAGCACAGTTCTCAAAGAACTTGTCTGTTGGTGGAGAATGCACAACATAAGGGCTTGAGCTATATTACCTAAACATCCCACACTGAACCTAAGAGGTACCAAGGAGTTTTAATGGTCATATGATAAAAGATTTCAAGCTGGAAAGAATCTTAGAGTCCAGTCCCTGACAGGCTAATCTCTGGCTATAGAATCCAATCCCCTTACATTACAGATTAGGAAACTGAAACCGAGTGACTTGCCCATATTCTTGCAGCTACAGTAGAGCATTAGTCGTGGAGTGAGGAAGATGTAGATTCAAACCTTGCCTCAGACACTTACTAGTGTGTGACCATAGGGTCACATGTTGCTTAATTTCTCTCATCCTCTTTTTTCATCTGTATAATGCCTTTGTGGCATTTATGGTGTTCTCTAAGATCCAATCTAGTTCTAAATTTATTATCCTATGAACTTCAGAACCCCGGGCTACCACTCAGGTTCATGTAAAGTGTTTTAGAAATATGGCTCAAGCCCTCATGTAGTTCATGCTCTACCAACAGACCAGAAACTATTCATCAAAAAGCATAGCTTTTAATTAGGACAGTAAAAAAATCCAAAACCTTGCTTTACACTTTTCCTTCGGAACTATTTGAAGTGTTCATTGACACTTTCTGTTTTGCAGGTCCAGACACATAGATCACAGATTGAATGGGGAAGGGGAATATACAAAAAAAAATCAAGTCATATATTCAGACACCCACTCAGAAGATAAAGAGATGGTGAGTGGACTTGGTGGTGGTTGGTGTTGAGTTGGGGATTTTCTGGAAGCCACTTCCTGTTTCAGGAGAGTAGATCATCTTTTCTGAAACTTGTGGTGTTCAACTGTATGAATGTTCACTTAGAATTTAGCTGGTTCATCTGTTCCTTGCTTCCAGTACCTCCTGGCCAAATTTATTGCCCATGGCTGAAGAAAGGATTTTTTTTCACTAAGAAACTTGTTTTGGCTTGAAGCAAAGTTCAAATAATATTTACCAAGATTATTAAAAAACTCTAATTTTTTTTGCTTCAAAATCTGAGGATGGAATGTCAGAAAGTGTTGACATTTTTAAATTAATATTTTTGAAGGAATATTCTTTAATAGAAGACCAAATGGATGCCATAATACTGGACGAAGGCCTTAGACCAGTGGAAATGCTTGTCAGCCACAGTACTAGGGATTTAATGGAAGCTCTGTTGGATTAATACAAAACAGAAATACAAAAAAAATTAATGGAAGTTTTGAATTTTCTATTCTCTCTATATCCTTGGCACAGTCTCATCTTTAATCCTAATAATCAACTTTAGAACTTTCTGGTTTTCTAAATAAAAATCTTTTGTACATGAGAATCCATATAAATTCTATACTGCCATTTGTTGAAGAATCCTGAAATTGCTCACTGGGAAACTGGGAAAAGGTTGGAAAATGAAGTGCCAAGACATTCTATTTTATAACCTATTCTTTGACTTAGCATTCAGCTTAATTTTGTTAGCATAAACAATTCAGTTTAATTCAGTTTGATTTAATTCAGCAAACATTTATTAAAAGGACTTAAACAACATGGCCCCATGAGAAAAAACATTGGCCCTTGAGCTGTCAGACCTATGTTCAACCTCCAGCTCCAGTACTTACCAGGTGCATGACCCCAGACCTCCCTGACTCCTGATTTCTTTGTCAAGAAAATGGAGATGATAATACTTGCATCTCCTACTTGACAATGCTGTACATTTAAAAGCTTTAATTGTTATAGAAATAAATTGTTTTGTTACTATTATTGTGTATGCTGCCACCTGTGTTAGGAATACAAAGACAAACAGTCCATACTCTCAAGGAACTTAAAATTTAATGGGCTTACAGGGTGGGAAGTAGGGGGAGGGGCATGTATTTAGAAATGACTGTGATGAAGAAACTAAAAGCATCACTAAAAAGTCTGGTTTGCTTTTTTTTAGTTTCATGGCATGAGAGACATAGATATATACACCATTATAAAAACAAGAAAGAATGTAAAAAGTACAAAGACAGATCCTGATGACCTTTATAATGACCCCACTCCCCCAGTCCCAACACTCTCCCTGTTTCACATTCTCCCATTCCAACTCCTGTCTTCATGCTAAAAGACGTCAAAATAAAAATTGATTTTCCCTTGAATAGCCTAACTTCCTAGTTTTCATATGCTCAAATTCTATAACCTACTTCCACTTCGGCTATACACAGGGATAGTACCATTGACCATGTTATCACCCACAAGTATTCCACTTCCATATTTATGAATTCTGAAATAGTTTTATCTAGTCATAAACATTTATTATTCCATCTCTCCCAATGCCTTATTCCCTCTTACACTACTCCTCATCCTGATTTCTCTCTCCATGCCTCAGAACTTTCCCAGGTCATCACTCCTACTTAAGTTACATTCTCTTGCTTTGCTAATTTTGACCCCTTGGTGAACCAGTTGAACTCTACACTATTCTTTTATTCTTACCCTTTGACCCCTTACTGATTAAAATCCAACCCTGTATTACTGCCATCATCTTTCTCCTCCTAACTCACATGCTGCTTAATAGGGCTACAGGAAGTTATGAAGTCATGCAGACTGGGTCCATTACAAACTTAATTTCCTTTACTCCTCCCTAATTAATTTTCTATCCCACTCACAATAGTAACTGATCCAAACATTTCCTTTTTTTCCTCAAGCAACTATGTCTCACCCTCACCCCACCCTCTCAGTTGAGGACCTTGACTCACACTTCCCTGAAAGAAAAATGACTATTTGTCTCAAGCTTCATTTTCTCCCCTTCTTTTCATCTCTCTGACATCATTCCAGTGTCTGATGAAGAGGTGACTCTTAAGACTGCTTAACAAAGAAAATTCCTCTACATTGATCTCTTCCCTTTGCTGTGGTTTCATGATGTGTTGTACAAGTATTACATATGTATATATCTGTATGAAATAAGGTCCTTAAATATTTAAAAATGATGTAAAGTGTTCTCCCAAGTCTTTTATTATAATTGAAGTAAAGTTAACCTCTTACAAGTAGATTCTTTTTGTATAACTATTGAACCCAAGGATGGAAAGCTTCAATCTGCAAAAGGTTCGTTACTAATACCTACATGTATAGGGTTGGATCCCCAGTAGCATCTGATCCTCCTAAAGAAATTGGAATCAGAGCGGAAATTTGTTCTAGTGAGCAGTGAGGCATATATGAAGAAGTTAGGATATGGGCGGAGCAAGGGTGAATGGCCAGGTAGGGGCAGTGGGCCTGCTGTTCAGTGGGGCCTGTAAGGAAGGTAGAATATTGGGGCTGGGGGCAGCTTTCTTACGATTCTATCACCTTCCCATCCTTTCCAGCAGATTGCCCCCACCATCATTTCCTCTCTCTAATCTTCAATCTATTTCTACAGATTCCTTCACTGCTGCCTACAAATGTGCCAAAGTCTCATTTACTCTTTAAATCTCCCCCTACATTCTACCATATCTGCTAGCGATTGTTCCATATTTGTTCTCCACTTCTCAGCTGAAGTCCTTGAAAAAAAATCTGTTCTCAGTGCCTCCACCTCCTCTACTCTCACTCTCTTCTAAACCCTCTGCAATTTATCTTCTGACCTCATCATTCCACTGAAACTCCTTTTTTCTGAAGTTATCAATGAGTCTTGTCAAATCTCATGGATGTTTCTCAATCCTTTCATCTTTCCTGATCTGTCTGTAGCATCTGATGGCGACTTCTCCGTGAAACTCTTTCTTCTATGAGTTTTCATTACTCTATCCTGGTTCTTCTCCTACTATATTTGACCACTCCTCCTCAGTCTTTTTTGCTGGATCTTCATCCATCTCATACCTATGTCATGCTTATTGTGTATGTCCCTAAAACCTGTACCCTCTCTTCTCCCCCTTTCCCTCCCTCCCTTTCTTCTCCCTCCCTCCCTCCCTCTCTCTTCTTTCTCTCCCTCTTCTCTCTCTCTCCCTCTACCTCTCTTCCTGTCTCTCTCTCTCTCTCTCTCTCTCTCTCTCTCTCTCTCTCTCTCTCTCATCATACCAGGTTTCTTCCTCCTTGCCCTTTCCACCCTGGTCCCTGAATGTCCCAGAACCTCCTCCCATATGGCTAGGTGGTGCTCTTCCCTCTTGACTTCCCTCCTCAAACCTCCCCCCAGTCAAGGCAGCCTGGAATCCATTCATATTGTTTTATTGTTCACACAGTTTGAATGAGATGAGAGCCACTAACTCTATTCCTTCTGGTATGATGGAGGACTACAAGGCCTTACCATGTATGGACCTATTTATAGGCACACGGTTCCCCCATTAGAATGTGAGATCCTCAAAAAAATAAAAATAAAAAAAACAATGTGAGATCCTCAAGAGTAAGGAGATGGCTTTGCTTTTTTTTTTTAAACACAGCCTCAGAGCTTAGCACAGTATGCTAGAATTAGAAGTTGGTGCTTAATACTTGCTGATTGATTGAAAATTTGAAGAGGGAGAGATCACTTCTAAGCTGGGAAAAAATCACTTCCAGTGTCTCAAACAATTTACCTATTTCATTTATTTATTTATATGTTATCTAGATGGGGACTGAATAAAAATTTGTCTTGAGCTGCCTATATCCTTCAAATCTCTTCATGTTAGTGTGTTTTCATGCAGCTATCTTTTCACTGAGCTAGACCACTCAACATTTTCTACAATTATATCTTCTGGGTTTCTAATGACAGCCATTCTTCTTCCAGCAACAGAGAACACTCAAGAGGATTGTAAACATTTGAGAAGACTGATATAAATCTTAGCAGCTAGGAAACCTAAGTATCCCCCATCGAACCTGTTTTCTCTGCCTCTATGAGGCAATGAATTTTCTTCTACTTTTTAAACAAAAAAATGCAGCATTTTCATTTTATAAGACAAAATTGAAGTTCTCATTACTATTCTACAAATTCTCCAAAATTAGCAATGATCTCTTGATTGCCAAATCCAATGACATTTTCTTAGTCCTAATCCTTCTTGATCTCTCTGTAGCATCTAACACTGTTGAATACCCTCTATTCTTGGCTACTGAGGCCACATCTTGTAGCAGATTGTTGCAAAATGAACAGATTCTGACTACACATTCACTATTACCTTGATCTGTATGACCATCAGTGAATATAATACACCACAAACTGAGTTTTCATAGTCCTGCATGTGACTCTCAACCATCAAAAAGTTCCAGCAACTTGAATAGGTCCTACAGTGAGTTCTGGAAAAGGATTGAGTATTTGAAATACCAACTGATGAGCAATTCAGTGCCTTCCCCTATCACATCTAACACTCCATAATGCGACTAGGATCAACCTGTAGGTGATTTTGTGATGTTTCTTTTTGAAAACCCATGAGACACCTGTCAGACAGAACAGAAGGATCCAGGAGGAATTTATAGGGAAGTAGTCCCTGACTTTGAGGTCTTCATAATGAAGCCATTCTAACTTTTCTAATTATCTTTAAAGGCACAGTTGCTCAGGAGTTTTCAGCAATCAACTTTACATTCCAACTTTTAATGTCGTTCCCTCACCAAATTTTCTTGATGCTTACTCAACTGTCATGAAAGACTAATATTTTATTCAATGACTTTGTGCCCAGGATTTAAATGGATCCCAGTGATTCCAGTCTTCTTTATAGTGATGCAGATTACAACTTATCTATGGCTGCAATTCTATGCTTTACTTCGTCCATGTTCCCCCATAAATTTGCTACAAGGATTTCATCCTAATGTCCTCTTGACATCTCAAGGATACCAATGGAGCACATGTAGCAATTATTTCACATTCTCTTCATACTTTTTCAGTCATGAATTTCTTTGATGATATCTGTTATCCCAATTTTTTTGTAATTTCTTGTTTGCAAAGCATTTACAACCTGCTTGCATCCACCAAGAACCTCAACTTTGAGTTGGATACTCAACTTCAATTTTTCAGGGTCTGTCAGCTTATTCATGCAGTTTATTCCCCAAATAGAGAAGCAGAGTGGCAAAGTGGACATAATGCTGTATTTGGAGTCAGAAGACCTGGATTCCCCCCCCAGCTCGGGCTATTTGTGATATGTTTTAGGATAGGCAAGTCATTTTCCTTTCCTGGGGCTATTTTCTCCTTTGTAAAAATGAGAGGCTTGGATTAGATGACCTCTAAGAGTCCTTCTAATTCTCATTCTCTGGGCCTGTGTGCAGAGGATTTTTTCTTTTTATGGCTTACTATTATTTGTAAAAAAAAACAATATATACATATATATATATATATATCATTGTACAACAGTAGAATAATTACTTAAGTTAATAGCAGAAAAGTGATAACACTGGTGCCCTGGAATATAAACAAAACCTGAGTTGCAGGAACTTTGCCTTCCAGTGCAAGAGATAGACTGAATCATTTTGTCCATAGTTGAGAATAATTTCATATGAAGTCTAGAACAGGAGTTCTTAATTTGAGGTCCATTAACTGTTTTTAAATATATATATATAGATAGATAGCTATATTTCAATATAATTGGTTTCCTTTTTAATTCTACTTCTTTTATTCTGTGAATTAAAAAATATTATTTTAAGAAGGCCTCTGTAGGCTTCACAGGACTGCTGAAGCAGTCCATGACACATGTACATACACAAAGGTTAAAAATCCCTGATCCCCAATTTCAGAAGAAAGTAGAATAAACAATTTAGCTTACAACCTAAGAGGTCTCCAGTGTCCTACTGAGACCATGTTTTATAGCAGATCTGTTCACCCAGATCCTAACTACACATTCATATTGCATTGGTCTGTATGGACAGCATTGAAAAAGCATGTCAAAGCATTCAAAAAGTCAAATACATATGGATCTTTCTTAGGCAGCATTGTATAAGCAAAGCAGCTAAATGCAAAACTGCTAGAAGTGTGCACCTTCCTAATCAAGTTCACGTTATAGCAAGCTACTTTATAATAGGATTTTGCTTCATATGAATTAGAATGTAGGTGAATGAGGAGGTGAACATATGGTGCCTGTATCCAATTCTCTTTTGGGTTTCTTCAGAATAGTAGAGAAGACTTTTGATAAGAATAGAGTCAACTGGGCCATGTATGGTGAAGGACAGTGCGAAGTGGGAAGGATATATTTACAGTATGGACAAGATAAATTCCTTGACTAAGCTACGAGGAAATCTTGTCCATGATGTTCCTGAAGTCTCTGATCTACTTCCCTAAGTAGTAAATTCCTTAATAAAGTTGATGGTACCATAAGAGTCACAATTAAGAAAAAAATTACTTCTGAATAGGGGGTTAAAATTAACTCATACCTTTTCCATTCTTCATATCCTAACACCCTACTCAGTGATCAAGAGGTAAATCCACTAATAGCTCAATAGCCAATATTCAAAGCAGCTCGCTCTTCTCTCTCACTCCAGATCCCAAAAGAGTTGAGGTATGGGGAGGTGGGAGGGGAAGACAAGGGTGATTTCTCCTCAACACTAAAACCAAGTGTGAGGGCCATGAAACCTAGTCAGATTCCTGTCACTCGACTCAGTAAAATGAAAACAACTCAGATCAGAGCAGTAATTACAAGAATGCAATGTTCGTTTCTGCAGTAGGCACGGTGTCTGCCTGTCGGCAGTGCCTGGGAGGGACCCAAGATGCTTACAGAATTTATATTTTCCATGCTGTGGTGAATTTGGAACCTTTACATAGCTCAAGACAGAATAAATTTTATTCCAGCACAAATCTCTTGATCATTTCTCCTTCAAATGTGGGAAAACAGCACTGAGAATGTGGAAACTGTAGAGCACATCATAAATCCATGGACACAGGAACTCAGAAAGCTGCATAAGGCACATAAGGTCTCCTATAAAGGAAGCACTGTGCTCTAATATTATTTTCTGCTTAAAATCCACATGTGTGGTTCAGGACAAAGGTCTTTTAGTGTGGAAGAAACTGGGTTCAGTGCTTTTCTATTTAAAAGCCAAGGTATGTCTCTGGAGAGACAGTGAAGAGATGTGCACTTGGGTACAATACAGAGAAATCAAAAATAAAACTGCGGCACTTTCGAATAACTACACCTAGAAAATCAAACTATGCAACCAATTGCCCAAGATTTGTATGTGATGCATTTGAATTTGAACAGGTGTCTCCTGATTCCTTCCCACCCACTCACCCCACCCCACCCCCAATATAAAAAATAGCATCATCCTCTATATCCACTATAGGTCTCCCTAAATTCCTGCTAACCATGAATTCAAGTAGACTTGTTTCTTTTCTCCACCTGTCACCAAAATAGGCATATCTACACTAAAATTCTCTATTATGCTCAGATTATTCTTCCTTTATGAGAAAACTTAAAGCAAACCACAGTGAACACATGAACTGCTTATTCTTTCATCAGAACACTGTCTCCAGGGTCTCATTTGTCCTTTAATTTCATTCTCCAATACTAAAATGGACCTGTGATCTCACCAAAGTATCTATTTCTAACAATTATAGAGATCGCAACTCATCTATGCCAGTCCAACCCTTGCTCATGCCCTCTAATACAGGGGCCATAGGCAAATTCAAATTATAATAAAATTGCCACCCTATGTGCTAGGGGTCTTCCTTACATTCTCTTGACACATAGTAGACACTACTGGATGACAAAGGTGATCTATTGGTTAGCACTTTCTCTTGCCATGTGACTAGGTTATCTTTTTTGGTGATATATTTCATGTGGCTTTTCCTGAGTAACACTTGATTTGTTGCAGTCTGTCCATACCCACAAAGCACCTCTGCATAGCTTCTTATGGGATCCTCAATTTCAATTCTTCAGAGATTATAGTGTTTTGTTGGGTTTGTTTTAACTAAGGAAACAAAATAATAGAAAGGGATGTTATCAGAAGGATGGATAACTGAAAATGGTAGGAGAGTCAGGTAGTAAGAGTGATAGATAATGCATGGTCAGCTCAAGTACTTCACCGGTATCTGCATGCTGTCAAAAGAACTCTGGGTTCTTTTGTTGTTCAGTGGATCCTCTGTGGAAGTTTTAAGGAAGGACATGAACAAGATTCACACAAGATGAGAGGGAATAAATGGACTATGACTTCCAGCATTAGAGAGAATATCTGCATCAGCCAGATTGCAGGTCCATTGGAATTTTATGGATTTTATAGATGAGAACACACGCAGGAAGAGTCAAGACTCAAATCCAGGTCTTTTGGTTCCAAGTCAAATGCTCCTTCCAAAACACTCCATCTTAATATTGTTAGTAAGGTGGTGCAAGAGAGTCAGGAAGAAAGAGGAAAAAAAGAATTAGTTGGAAAGCCATTATTGAAGATTGATGGGATAGACTCCTGGGTTATGTGAGTAACATGGTGGAGGACTAGACATTTTCTCTGATCTCCATGACTTCTCAACCTCTTCAAAAAGCAACCTTAGCTGTCTCCATGATCTAGAAAACCCAGAATCCAAAAGAAAGTTTAAAAACAAACTCATGAAAATCATAACACATGATTTTCTTTCTTCTTTCTCACAGAGGCTTGGAGACCCAAACTACAGAAATCAACCCCGAGCTACCAATGCTGTGAACTAAGTCAGAGAACAGAGGAACCAAGACAACAGGTTAAAGACAAAGAGACAGAAAACTAAGGGGAAGGGAGAGAGCAGGCTGTGTAGCACTCTACAAAGCCTAAGGAAAAGAGCTCAGCATCCAGCCAGGCCAGTTCTGTCACCTCAAAAATCATTTGGGGCTAAAGAATCATGAATTACCAGTGTGGGAGGAGGCTGAGACTCTGAGATACAGTCCCCAAGGAAATCACCATCAGAGAGGAGAGAGCCAGAAAGTAAACAGTAGGAAATAAGAGGAAAAAATGCTAAAATTACCAAAGATTTCAGAAAAAGAAAACTCAAAGACTTTGAACATAAGTCGATAAATCAATAGGGAAATATTAACAATAGAAAGAAATAGGACTTCTAGATGTAGTAAATGAGTTCAGGAATCTATGAATAAACACTGAAAAACAAAGGAAAACTTTCCAACTCTTGATGAAACAGAGGACAGACCCTGTAGAATATGAGGAGAACAGGTTGTTGCTCCCAAGTGATTGAAAAGAGAGATAAAAATAATGAGTGCAGTATTCATGACCTTCACAGCAAAAACAGTATGCAAAAATAGAAAAACTGGAATCTCCAATGGCAAGTCTCACCAAAGAAACTAAAGAAAGAACAATAGATTGGGAATACAAATACACGGAAGTGGAAAATACTATAGAAAAAGAGAAGCAACAAAGACATTAAAAGAAAATATACTCACTATTCAAGTGAAATACACTTATCTCAAAGACAGGATGCATAGAAATGACCTAAGAATTGTATTTCTCTCAGAGGAACACAATGGGGCAAAAAAAATCTTAATTATAATGCAGGAACAAACTTCAGGGGGGCGGAGCCAAGATGGCAGCTGGTAAGCAGGGACTAGAGTGAGCTCAGTACCCGAGTGCCTAAAAAACCTATAAAAAATGGCTCTGAACCAATTCTAGAACGGCAGAACCCACAGAACAGCAGAAGGAAACAGGGCTCCAGCCCAGGACAGCCTGGATGGTCTCGGGGTGAGGTCTATTCCACACGGAGCTGGGAGCTGGGAGCTGGGAGCTGGGAGCTGGGAACGGAGTGGAGCAGAGCCCAGCCTGAGTGGCATGGACGATCCAGACCAGAAGCCAGGCGGAGGGGGCCCTAGCGCCCTGAATATGTGAGCTGCGGCAGTTACCAGACCCCTCGACCCACAAACACCAAAGACTGCAGAGAAGGTTAGTGGGAAAAGCTGCGGGAGTGGAAGGAGTTTGCGGTTCGGCTTCCAGCCCCGGGGGCAGCGGAGGTGGGGCAGCTACAGCTGTTGTTACTTCTGGCTCCAGGCCCACCTGGTGGGAGGAATTAAGTGGCGGATCAGAGCAGGAGTGCACAGCCTGCTGAAGATCTAAGCCCAGTCCAGGGTTGGGGGTTGGGGAAGGAGCAGTGCTGGTGTGGCAGAGCTGGCACCTCCCCCCCAAACGTGGAACATAGAACTCTCTAGTCTACAAGCAGTCATATCCCACTGAAAAACTCAAGGGTCAAGTTAGTTGGTTGGGAATATGGCCAGGCAGCAAAAACGCGCCCAGATTCAGTCTCAGACTTTGGATTCTTTCTTGGGTGACAAAGAAAACCAACACATACAGCCTAAAGAAGACAACAAAGTCATAGAGCCTACAACAAAAGCCTCCAAGAAAAACATGAACCGGCCCCATGCCATAGAAGAACTCAAAAAGAATTTGGAAAAGCAAGTTAGAGAAGTAGAGGAAAAATTGGGAAGAGAAATGAGAAGGATGCGAGGAAACCATGAAAAACAAGTCAATGACTTGCTAAAGGAGACCCAAAAAAATACTGAAAAATACACTGAAGAAAACAACACCTTAAAAAACAGACTAACTCAAATGGCAAAAGAGCTCCAAAAAGCCAATGAGGAGAAGAATGCCTTGAAAGGCAGAATTAGCCAAATGGAAAAGGAGGTCCAAAAGACCACTGAAGAAAATACTACCTTAAAAATTAGATTGGAGCAAGTGGAAGCTAGTGACTTGATGAGAAATCAGGATATTATAAAACAGAACCAAAGGAATGAAAAAATGGAAGACAACGTAAAATATCTCCTTGGAAAAACCACTGACCTGGAAAATAGATCCAGGAGAGATAATTTAAAAATTATTGGACTACCTGAAAGCCATGATCAAAAAAAGAGCCTAGATACCATCTTTCAAGAAATTATCAAGGAGAACTGCCCTGATATTCTAGAGCCACAGGGCAAAATAGAAATTGAAAGAATCCATCGATCACCTCCTCAAATAGATCCCAAAAAGAAATCTCCTAGGAATATTGTCGCCAAATTCCAGAGCTCCCAGATCAAGGAGAAAATACTGCAAGCAGCCAGAAAGAAACAATTTGAGTATTGTGGAAACCCAATCAGAATAACCCAAGATCTGGCAGCTTCTACATTAAGAGATCGAAGGGCTTGGAATGCGATATTCCGGAGGTCAATGGAGCTAGGATTAAAACCTAGAATCACCTACCCAGCAAAACTGAGTATCATGTTCCAAGGCAAAATATGGATTTTCAATAAAATAAAGGACTTTCAAGCTTTCTCAGTGAAAAGACCAGAACTGAATAGAAAATTTGACTTTCAAACACAAGAATCAAGAGAAGCATGAAAAGGTAATCAAGAAACGGAAATTGCAAGGGACTTACTAAAGTTGAACTGCTTTGTTTACATTCCCACATGGAAAGATGATGTGTATGATTCATGAGACCTCAGTATTAGGGTAGTTGAAGGGAATATGCATATATATATATGTTTATGTATATATATAAGTGAATATGTATGTATGTATATATCTATGTGTATATGTATGTATGTGTATGTATGTGTATATATATATGTGTGTTTTTATATATATGTGTTTATATGTGTATATATATATATATATGTAAAAGAGAGAGAGCAGACACAGGGTGAGTTGAAGATGAAGGGAAGATATCTAAAAGAAATAAAATGAAATTAAGGGATGAGAGAGCAACATACTGAGAGAGGGAGATAGGGAGAGATAGAATGGGGTGGATTATCTTGCATAAAGGTGGCAAGAGGAAGCAGTTCTGTGGGAGGAGGGGAGAGGGCAGGTGAGGGGGGATTGAGTGAACCTTGCTCTCATCAGATTTGGCCTGAGGGGGAATACCATACATACTCAGTTGGGTATCTTACCCCACAGGAAAGAAGAGGGAGGAAGATAAAAAAAATAAAAGGGGGGGATGATGGAGGGGAGGGCAGATGGGGGTGGATGTAATCAAAACAAACACTTTGGAAAGTGGACAGGGTTAAGGGAGAAAATTCAATAAAGCGGGATGGGTTGGGAAGGAGCAAAATGAGGTTAGCCTTTCACAACATGAGTATTGTGGAAGGGTTATACATAATGATACATGTGTGGCCTAGGTTGAATTGCTCGACTTCTTAGGGAGGGTGGGTGGGAAGGGAAGAGGGGAGAGAATATGGAACTCAAAGTTTTAAAATCAGATGTTCAAAAACAAAAAAAGTTTTTGCATGCAACTAAAAATAAGATACACAGGCAATGGGGCGTAGAAATTTATCTTGCCCTACAAGAAAGGAAGGGAAAAGGGGATGAGAGGGGAGGGGGGGTGATAGAGGGGAGGGCTGACTGGGGAACAAGGCAACCAGAATATAAGCCATCTGGGAGTGGGGGGGAGGGTAGAAATGGGGAGAAAGTTTGTAATTCAAACTGTTGTGAAAATCAATGCTGAAAACCAAATATGTTAAATAAATAAATTTAAATTTAAATTCAAAAAAAAATTATAATGCAGGAAATAACACAAGAAAGCAATCCATAACTTCAGAACACATAAAAGGAAATTTCAATTGAAAGAGTGCAAAGATTGTCTCCAGAAAAAAAATGCGAGGCTACAAACTGTAAGAAACATGGTGGTTAAATGGAATAATTCAATTCATAAACAATAAGCTCTTCAAGTAATCAGAAGAAAGATATTCAAATTGAAATTTGAATAACACAAGACAATTCTTCACCTACTAGAAAACACAGGAAGGAATGGAATAATGTATAAGAGCAATGAAGCTCAGAATGAAGCCCATTCTACCCTGTAAATTCAAGTTTGACCATAAATGAAAAAAGGACTTTCAATAACAAAGAAACATTTGAAACATTCTTAGAAAGAAAACCAAACCTGAGGAGATTATTTGCTTCTTAAACACCCCAGAAAACTGAAATGCAGAAGGGGTAATGAATGATTCAGTGAGGAACAGCAACAGCAAACGGTGACAGTAGAGACCAGTAAGAGAATTCTAACAGTACACACAAAGAGACGGGTAAAGGAGAAAATTAATTGGAGGCAACAGTGAAGATATGTGCCTGGGGCATTTTGGACAGAACCTGGTGATATTCAGCCTATAGATGAATCAAAATTTTTTGTAGAACTACATTACAAAATGGGAAGGTATATGAAAGGGCTGGGTGAATCAGGAAGATATAAAGAAATGTATGATGTAGCCTCAATTTGAGGGCTAACAATGAAGTGATACCTGTAGTCTCTTGGAAAGAAAAGGCTACAGGGCAGTTGGTGAGGAGGAGATAAATTGAAAAGGATGAGGGTGGGGAGGATGTATTGCTTTGGTGGGGGGAGCAGGTTCCACTAATGCAAACTCCTATGCAAAGGAGATGAGGACCTGTGTGGTTTGGGGAATTTGGCATTTCAGAAGACTATTCTTTTTTCCTTTGGGAGAGGGAGAGTTGGAAGTACTTCAGTTAACTGGCATCTGGAGGGAGGGTGGAAGGGCATCAGTAAGGAGATTTTTAAGACAAAGGAGGGAAAGAAGGTAACCAGAGGAAAGATATGGAATGTTAGAGGGGAGACACCTTGGTTCAGTGTCTTCTCCTGACACTGCCAAGACCTGGTTTTGTTCTGGGAATGAAGCACAAAGGAAAAGAGGCAAGCTTCTACAGGGCAATGCTAGAAATTGCCTAGAGGAGAGATCCTAGAATGGATACCTTGAAAGTTTTGATTGCATGAGGAATACAGAGAATAGCAAAAGAGACTAGGCAATTACAGGGGTTAAGAACCATAGAATAAGGGTCTAGAGTAGACAAAGAGGATACATAATGAAGAGAGGGAGAAAAATCTTAGAAATCTAGAAAGGGGCACAAAACAATGGGTTTTTTAACAAAAACTAATGTATAGGACTAGTTGAAGGAAAGGAGAGGAAGGGGGAATCTACTTGACTGAGAGGGGAAAAGGAGGCAGGGGATGAATTATACATGAAGGAAAAAGGACCTAATAACTAAAACTCCAAAGGGAAAGGGGTAACAAATGAGAAACGGGTGTCAGGGTGAGGGGAAGAAAGCCATTGGGAATAGGTCAACCTTTAAAAAGATTAAGCCAAAATAACTGAAGGAGCATAGTACTGTGTTTATAGTACAAGAGAGGGGAAAATCATAACTTGAACAAAAACCCTTAATATTTGACAGCTGGAAGAAGATATAAACCTAATGTTTATATTTAAATGTGAATGGATTACACAATGCAATAAAATGAAAAAGAATGACAAGATAAGAAAACAAAACCCTACCATTTCTTGCTTACAAGAAACATGTTTGAAAAACAAAGACATACATAAAAGAAAATGGAGGGGATGGGAAAAACATTTGTTATGTATCGAGTAAATCTAAAAAGGCAGGAGTTGCAATCAGGCTAATCTGGCAAAGCAAAAACAAACATTCAAAAAACAAAAAGATGAAGAAGGAAATTACATTATGCTGCAAGGGAATCACAGACAACAAAGCAATATCAGTAATAAATTTATACATTCCAAATGCCCTAGCATTCAGATTCATAAAGGAAACAATATCTGAGCTCCTAGAAGACACAGACGGTAAAACAATAGTGACGAGAGATGTCAATAGCCCTCTCTCAGTTTTGGATAACCCTAACAGAAGATAAATAAAAAGGAAAATATAGAACTGAACAAATTGATGGAGAAACTAGACTAAGACTTATGGCGTCTTCTAAATGGGCTTGCAAAAGAATATGTACTACATGGAACTTTTGTTGTATGCTGTGAACAATATAAAAAGGCAAAAATAGTTTATATGTCCTTTACAAACCACAACTCATTAAAAGTGGTTCTTGGTTTAGGGACTACAAAAGAGCAAAATGGAGACTTAACAATGAAATGTTAAATTTGAGTGGGTCAAAGAACAAATCATAGAAACAATAACTACGTGAAGGAAAATGATAATGAAAAAACAAGATACTAAAATTTCTGGGATGCAGGGAAGGCAGTCTTCAGGGGAAAAATCATGTCCCTACAAACAGACAATAACAAAATATAAAAAGAGATGATTAACAAACTGAATAGCATTTTTAAAATTATAAAGCCAACAAATAAACCTAAAGTAAGCACTAAAGAAGAAATATTAAAATTAGAGATAAATTGGAAACAAAAAACCATAGAAATAATAAATAAAACTAAAAGGTGATTCTTTGAAAGGACTAGTAAAATTGTTATACCTTTACTAAACTGATTAAAATGAAGAGGGAAAAAAATCAAACTAATAAAATACCAAATGAGCAAGATGAAATCATAACAAAACCAGAGGAAATAAAAAGTATATTATGTACAGCTATATGACAACAAAACTAAGAACACAAAAGAAATAGAGGTATACTTTCAAAAATATAATATTCCCAGACTACCATAAATCTAAATAGAGATATTAAATAACCCAAACTCAGAAAAGGAAATAAATATAGCTGTAAAGAAACTACCAAAGAAATAAACTGCTTGTCTTGATGGAGTTACAGGAGAATTCTATCAGATCTTTAAAGAATAATTACTACCCATACTTCACAAATTATTCCCAAAAATTAAGAAAGTATCCTATCAGAATCGTTTTATGACACAAATATCATTCTAACTAGGATATATTACCAGGGAAAGATAAAACCTAGAAGGAAAACTATAGGCTGATATTATTAATGAATATTGACTCAAAGATTTTCAAAAAAACCTCTCATCAGACTGCAGTAATTTATCCAAGAAATCATTCATTATGACAAAGTTAAATTTATACTGGGCATACAGATATGGTTCAACATTAGGAAAACAATCAACATAATTAATAAAAAATTAAAACATCCAACACCACATGGTCATCACAATAGATGCAGAAAAAGCCTTTGACAACATATAGCACTTTTTTATGCTATGTGTAAAGCATAGGCTTAAAGGGACATTTTTTAACGGCATAAAAAGCATCTATCTAAAATCAAAATTAAGCATCATATGCAATGCGGATATACTAGAACAATTTCTAATAAATTCACAGGAGTGAAACAAGGATGCCCACTCATCACACTATTATTGGATATAGTTCTCAAAATGTTAGCAATGATAATAAGAGGAGAAAGAAATTAAAGACATAAAGACAGGTAAAAAGGAGATGAAACTACCAATATTTGCTGTTATCATGGTATACCTAGAAAATCTTAGGGAATCAACAAAGATACTAACTGAGAAAATTAATAACTTCAGCAAAGTTACAGGCTACAAAATAGACCCTCAGAAATCAACAGCACTTCTATATAATAACAGTAAAACCCAAGAAGCAATAACAGGAAGAGAAATTCCTTTCTAAATAACTACCGAGTGCTTAAAATATCTGGGGACTGATCTACAGAGTGCATAAAAGACTGGTAAAGATTTGATAACAAAGTGATCTATAGAGAAAGAAAGAACTTAAATACAGAACTATTCAGTGCTCATGGTAAGCCACGCCAACATAACAAAAATGACAATCCTTCCAAAGTTAGTTAAACTTTAATGCTATACCCAATCAAATTCCAAGAGGATACTTTGTAAGACTTGATAAGAGAACTACAAAATGCATTTGGAAAAACAAAAAATAGAGACTATCAAAGAAAATTATGAAAAGAACCAGAGCTTTCAGATCTCAAACTACATTAGAAATCAGCAATCATCAAAACCATCTGGTATTTTTTTTCAAATGGGGAGCTAGATCAATGGAACAGACTAGACAAGAGAATCAGAAATAATGGAACTCAATAATTCAGTGCTTGTTAAATTGGAAAACATAAATTAACTAGGAAAAAAGACCTTATTTGATTTTTATAAATGCTAGGGAAACTGAAAAGGAGTTTGACAGAAATTAGGCTTAGACCAACACCTTAAGCCATATTCCACAACACATTCCAAATGTATGCAAAGCCATAGTATTAAAGATTATACTATTTCTAAAATTTAGAAGAGAGAGTAGATCACATACTTCTCACATACCTGTTCTTAACCAGACAAAAGATAAAAGCATTTATGAAAGTTAAAATAGATAGTTTTGATTACATAAATCTGAAAAACTTCACAAATAAAATTGATGCACCTAAGATAAGAAAGAAAGTAATCAAGTGGGAATAAATCTTTATCAAATTTCCCTGATAAGGGTCTGGTACCCAAGATATGTAAACAATGAACAATAGATAACTAGTGAAAGGATATTAATTGCAAAGTATTCACAACCACATGAAAGAATGTTCTGAATCACTAATAATAGCACATCGAAACAATCCCGGGGTTTTTACCTCATACCCTTTAAATTGGCAAATATGACATAAAATAACAATAGTCAACATTGGAGGGGCTATGGAATGATAGGCACACTAATAGGCTGTTGTACTTCATTCTCACTATATTGGGGTCAAGGTACATTGTGTCTCACTGTGGTTGATCAGATAAATTGAGCTTGGAAGGCTCTCCCACAGTTAGGCACATAGTCCACATGAACATTTAAGGTGGAGATGTCTTTAAATTTGTGCATCTCATGTTTCTCTAGAGCTACTGCAATTCAGCTTTGCATAAAGGGTACAGCACCTTCTTTGATGTAGACATGCAATGCTGTGCCAGGGTCTCCCATGTCTCAAAATTGATTAGAAACCTTGAGAATGTCATTGTATCACTTCTCACCTCCATGTGAGCACTTGCTTTGTGTGAGTTCTCTGTAAAATAGTTTCAGGCAAACGTACTTTGGGCATTTGAACAATGCAGCCAGCCCATTGGAGTTGCACTCTCTGCAGTAGAATTTGCATGCTGTCCGGTACAGCTTGAGAAAGTATCTCAGTGTCAGTACTTTATCTTGGCAGGTGATTTTCATAATCTTCCTAAGACAATTCATAGGGAAGCAAGAGGCATGGCACTGGTAAACTGTCCAGTTTCATAGGCGTACAGCAATGATGTCAGCACAATGGCTCTACGGACCTTCAGTTTGGTAGGCAGCCTAATACCTCTTTTCTTCCACACTTTCTTTTGGAATTTCCCAAACACTAACCTAGTTCTGGCAATGCAGGCATCAACTTCATCTATGTGTATATTCCTGGAAAGTATACTGCCAAGGTAAATGAACATATCCACAAAATTCAAAATTTCTCCATTCACTGGAGAATGGTGGCTCCATGTATGGATGGTGTGGTTCTGGGTGGTGTTTTCTTCGTGTTAATTATTAGGCCAAAATTAGCACAAGTGGCAGAGAACCAATCCTTACTTTGTTGCATCTCAGCATCAGAGGCTGCATTGAATGCACAGTAATCTGGAAGCAAAACTCTCCCTCCACTTTAGTCTTGACTTTTAGCCTTTTCAAGTTAAATAATTTACCATCAGTGCAGTAGATGACCTTGAAACCATTCTTTCCTCATTGAAGGCATCCAACAACATGGCTGAAAACATCATGTTTAAAAGCATGGAAGCAAGCACACAGACCTGCTTCACTCCATTGGTAATTTGTAAAGAAGGAGAGCATTGTCCATTACCCAGAACCTGGGCAAGCATGCCATCGTGAAACTGCTATACAATACTGATGAACTGGTCTGGGCAAACAAATTTTGCCATAATTTTTGACAGGCCCTTATGACTGATAGTATCAAAGGCCTTGGTCAGATCAACAAATATTGCTCCTGGCGTTTTTTATGGAATTGTTGAATAGCAAGCACCATATTGACCATTCCTCAGCCCTTTCTGAAGCTACACTGGCTCTTGGGTAAAGGACCGTCTTCCAGGTGAAGGATCAGCCTATTAAACAAGACTCTGGCAAGAATCTTGCCAACAATGACCAAGAGAAGGACCCACCCACATTCTGTGACTGTCACAGGACAACATATTTCCCTTTCCTTTATAGAGTTGGACAATGGAGGCATCTTTGAACTCCTGGGGAATAACCTCCTCTTGCCATATAACTCAGAAAATTTCAATCAGCTTATGTATAAGCAGTGGACCGCCTACCTTGTTAATCTCAGCTGGAATAGAATAAGCATGAGGTGCTTTGCCACACAAGAAGAGCCTAATGGCATTCAAAATCCCTTCTTCAGTTAGAAGTTTGGCTAGAGAGGGATTAACTTCAACATAAAGTATATGGTTAATGCCTTCAGCATTGATTAATGATGATCTCTTGAGAATGCTATGTTCAGCCTATCTCTCCAAGATCATGTCCTTATTGAGGCTCCATCAGCACTGAGTAATTGAGATGGGTCTTTAGCCCATGAGTAGCCTTCACAGCATCATAAAAGCACTTTGGTTTGTTTCTATCAGTATAAAACTGAATTTCATCTGCCTTCTCAGTGAGCCATGCTTCATTTGCACTTTACTTTTGATGGAATTAAACACTACCTTCTTAGAGACAGATGAACTGTCCTGCTGGTAAACCCTGTGGAATTCTCACTTTTCATTTAGCAGCTTCTGAATTTACCTGTTATCTTCATCAAACTAATTTTGATGTTTGTGAGTGTTATGGCCCAGATAAGTAAATGCAAGGCTGCACACCAAATCTCTGAAAGCTACATGCCTCTTTTTTACTCTAAGTTGTTCGTTGTATGTTTGCTTAGCTTTCCTTCCAAGTTAGCAATGAACTGTTCACACTGGGAGAAGTGCTCTAATCTGTTGACATTAAGTTTTCTGGTAGTTATCTTGCCTTGGGGCCACCAGTTTTGTTGAATGTAAATGTTTAGCTTAGAGAGGATAAGTCTATGATTGGTCCAGTACTCTGTACCACAAATTGCCTTCATCACTCTCACATCTTGTCTGTTTCCGCTCCTTATAATCACATAGTCTATTAAATGCCCATGTTTGCTGTGAGGGCCCATCCACAGAGTTTTATTGAATTTAGGTAAATGGAAGACTGTCTTGGTAATGAGGAGGTCAAGAGTCGCACAAGTCTTCAGTAGTAAATGACAATTGCTGTTGCTGTTTCCAACTTCATTTCTCCCAAGGACTCCCTACCATGTCTAATAGTTTGTGCCTACTCTGGGATTAAAGTCACCCAGAGTTATAAACTTGTCCTCTTTTGTCACATTGATGATGAAAGTTTCTTGATCTTCATGAAATTTGTCTTTTACCTCATCAGGGTTCATTATGGTGAGAACACATAAACTGATGATGGTGATGTGGCACTTTCCTGCAAGAGGCAATCAAATTGTCATGAGTCTGTCAGCCACTCCTTTTGGGAAGCATACAAGGTTGTTGACAAGATTAATTTTGATTGCAAAAACTATGCAAGCTTCACAGTGCTCCCCATCATTGCAGCCACTCCAGAAAAACATCTATCCAGCTCTGATTTTGATAAGCTGATATTCATTTGACAGTCTTGTTTCACTCAGGGCTGCTATTTGGATTGACATTTGCTGAGTTCTCTTGCAACAAGAGCTGTTCATCTTTCAGGTCTACTGGATTACATGTTTTTCATATGCATACACATATTCCATGTACCAATGGTGAGTTGAATCATCTTCACAAAAGTTTTTGTAAATTTTTTTTATGTTTTGATCACATGGTGGGATCCTTATCTGCCACAGCAAGTAAGTCAGGGTTGGATGAAGTAGACAATTTTTAGGGCATGTTTTCTGGCCCCTTCCTTAAAGGCCTTGTCCTTAAAAAAAGACTGCTCAGACATCCAGGGGGCTGCTTCAGTTCAGTGGGAAGATGACCCTATGGCCTAAATAGGGTTATGACTACAATTCCCATTGTATCTGCATGCTTGTCTGTCACTATAGAACTTTCAGATAAGTAAAAATGATAAAATGGTATGGATGATGTCTTTTATTTCATGAAAAAAATGTATTTCAGGCAGAATTGTACAAAGTCATTGATCTCTCTTTTCCAGAGTTATCAGTCCAGCGGCAAGACAAAAGTCAAGACAGCTGGTGATGGACCAGGATGCAGTGGATGACCTTGGCATCTTTGATTTCTAACCAAGCTCATAGTGCTCATAGTGAAGCACCTGCTTCAGCTACCTGCAATGGCTGTTGGAACAAATTATTCTCATCCACCCATTTAGTCCAGGAATGTTTCACATACTTGGAGTAGACATCCCTCTAACTCACTGATGGGTTTGAGAACCCTCAGCTACCCTCAACCTGGTTAAGCCTGTCTGCTGAAGTGGCTTACTGGATTGTGGCCACTGCACATTCTACAGCTTCTTGGAACCACAGGTGAGAGCTGGGTGAATCAGGTAGAGACCAAAGGTGGAAAGCAGCCCTGAAAAGGGCTCAGCAGCCTTCACACCAGAGGTACTAGTCTTCCCTGAATAGCCTACACCCCAGGCACACTAGTATCTTGCTGGATCTGTGAAGTGTTATGACCATTTTGGAAAGCAATTTAGAATTATGTAAATAAAGTGAACGAAATGTCTATACCTTTTGAACAAGAGACTCAATTTCTGGGCTTATACTCAAAGGAAGTCACCAATAAGAAATAACTTCCCATGTACACCAAAATATTTATAGCAGCATTTTTGTGATGGCAAACAATTGGGAACAAAGTAGACATCCATTGATTGGACGATGACTGAACAAATTGTGGTACATGAATGTCATGGAATATTACTGTGCTGAAAGCAATGATATATGCTATGAAGACAAGCATGGAAAGATTTATGTGAATTGATGCAAGAAAATAATACACATAGTAACTACAATATAAATGAACAACAAAATCCTGCAAGATGAGGTAGTAAGAGATACCTCATTTGAAATAACCATAGACAGTATAAAATATCTGGAAGTGTATCTACCAAGACAAACCCAGGAACTACGTGAACATAATTATAAAACACTTTTTATACAAATAAAGTCCATCTGAAATAATTGGAGAAATAATTGTTCATAGATGGGCAGAGCCAATACAGTAAAAAATATCAATTTACCTAATCTAATCTACTCATTCAATGCCATTCCAATTAAATTACAAAAAAAAATTTATTGAGCTAGAAAAAATAATAACAAAATTCATTTGGAAGAAAAGATCAAGACTATAAAAATAATCAATGTAAAAAGATAAAGAAATGAGGCTTAGCAATATCAGACCTTAAACTATATTATAGGGCAATAATTATCAAAGCTGTCTGGTACTGATTAAGAAATAGAAAAGTGGATTAATGGAACAGAGTAGAGATGCAATATATGGTAGTAAATCATTATAGTAAACTTGTGTTTGACTAATGAAAAGATTTAAGCTTTGGAGATAAGAATTCATCGCTAAAAATTGTTGGGAAAAGTAGAAAGCAGTCTGACAGAAATTGGGTATAGACCAATATCTTACACCATTTATCAAGATAAGGTCACAATGGATAAATGACCCAGATATAATGGAAGATATCGTAAGTCAATTAGAAGAACATGAAACATATTACCTATCAGATTTACGGATAGGAAAAGAATTTGTGAATAATCAAGTGATAGAGACCATTGTGAGATGTAAAATGAATCATTTTGATTACATTAAACTAAAAAGGTTTTATACAAATAATACCAATGTAACCAAGATTAGAAGAAAATGGGGCATGACGATTGTATAGGCAGTTTCTCGGGTAAAGGCTTCATATCTCAAATATGTAAATAACTATGAAATTTGTAGGAATACCAGTCATTCTCCAATTGATAAATCGCCAAAGGATATGAACAGACAGTTTTTTGATATAGAAATCAAACCTATATATAATCATATGAAAAAAATGCTCTAACAATAAAAATGCTGTAATATTTTCATGATTCCCTCAAATTAGGAGTGGAGCAAGAATTTTGACTTCTCAAGGCTAAAGAAAATAAAAAAATAAGGTATTTACAAAAAAAGAAAAAAGAAAGATGCTCTAAATCACTATTGATTTAGAAAATGCAAATTGAAACAACTTTGAGATATCACCTTGGGACAGCTAGATGGTGCAGTGAGTAGAGCACTGGCCCTGGAGTCAGGAGGACCTGAGTTCAAATCCAGCCTCAGACACTTGACACATTTACTAGCTGTGTGACCTTGGGCAAGTCACTTAACCCCAATTGCCCTGCCTTCCCTTCTCCAAAAAAAAAACAGCAGAGAAAAAAAAGAATCCTGAGATATCACCTCAAACCTATCAGATTAGCTAAAATGATAGGAGGGGGAAATGACAAATGTTAGAAGGGGTGTGAGAAAATAGGAATATATAGGAATATGCTTCTGGTGGAACTGTGAACTAATTCAGCCACTTTGGAAAGCAATCTGGAATTATGGAGTTATAAAACTGTGCATAATCTTTGACCCAGGAATACCATTATTAAGCCGGTTTCCCAAGGTGATCAGGGAAAGGGGAAACAATCTATATGTTCTAAAATATTTATAGCAGCTCTCTTTGTGATGGCAAAGAACTGGAAATTGAGGGAATGCCCATCAACTAGGGAATGGCTAAACAAGTTGTGCTGTATGATTGTGATGGAATACTACTGTGCTGTAACAAATAATGAGCTGGTTGATTTTAGAAAAAACATTAAAAGGCTCACATGAAATAATGAAGAGTGAAGTGAGCAGAACTAAGAGAAAGAACATTGTATACAGTTAACAGCAATATCACTTGAAGAATAATCCTGAATGACTGAGTTTTTCTGAGTGTTACAAATACTCAAATCAACTACAAAGGACCTATGAAGGAAGATGCTGTCCTCTTCCAGTAAAAGGACCGATAAATGGAAGTATGCATAGTATAATTTTACATGTATGTGTGCACATCTGTATCAAATGTTGGCCTTCTCTAGTATGGGATTGGGAGGGAGGGAGGGAGACAGTTTGGAATTTAAAATGTAACAAATAAAAAAACAATGTAAATGGAAAGAATAACTATACCCCCCCCCAAAAAAAATCAACAGTAAATGTAACAAAATTATAAAGATCAAGGTCTCAGACGAAGAAATATGAGAGGACACTTCCAAGCCATCCTTTTGAGGAGGTAAGAGGTGGCACATATTTCAATGTTTTGGGACTTTTTCCATGTGTCAATCAGTTGTGCTATTATTTTTTCCTCTTTTAAAAAAAATACTATTGGTTATACAGTATGGTTCTCTGGGAGGGAAAGGGGGAGAAATGCTTGTGATAACTATGATGAAGTAGAAAACAGAAGATATTAGTAAAAATCTATTTTATAAAAAAAGGAAAAAAAGAAAATTGACAGAAGTTAAAATTGATAGGAGAAATGCAGGGAGTAAAAGCTAGGAATATTGCCACAAAGAAAAATTTTTACCTGTCTTCCATTGTTCCTTGGAATTCATCCTTTGGGTGAATAAAGGAGGATAAAAAAATAGAACTAGGAAAAGGATAAAATAAAAAAGATGTGACTAACAAAGTAGGGAGCTGGAAGAAAGAAGTAGGGCAAAGAAGAGAGGAACTGAAAGGTAGGAGACAAAGCATTTTAAAGATACATATTAGTGGGTTTGAGTCCTGTAGGGATACAGCTTTGGAACAGATATTATAAAGAGAAAGAAACTCACCATTAGTTACTACTAACAAAAATCCCTGTAAATTACTAAAAATGCTTGATACAGAGATTTCTTGAATATTTCCAATAGAATTTATATTTATTCCACCTAGCACTGTCTAGTGTTTCTGAAAACTGAAGGGAACTTTCAATTTTCATTAGGCCTCCCAATAGTCTCTAAAACTGAACTTGGCATAAAATCAGAGACAAAGACCTCAAGTGAGAAATATAAGAAGAGTAACAGTTCAAAGAGCACAAATATAGCAAGATTAATTAGAGGATACAGGTCTCCTCTCCAGTTTCCGTTGATGTCTGGTTCATTTAAAGAACAGAAATAGGCCACCATAGCCTATAGCTATTAGGAAATAAAAATTCTTTTTTGTTTTTTTTTGCTCAGAGTACAAATCCCCTACACTCAACAGTGTAAAGCATTGACTATAGAAAGCACTTCCAAGCTATCAATGACATATGTGGTGGTGACAGAAATATATTTCATTTTCCCTTTGCAGTTGTCAATGACATACATGGAGGAGAAACTGAGATATATTTTGTTTTTGCCTCTGAAACTTATGACATGAATCAAATGCAAAGACTTTGAAATTTTTTTGAGATTAGGGAAAGAGGAGGGAAAATGGAATCTTTCCAACGTCATAACTACCTTGCCTTTAGTTTGAAAGTATTAGCCCCATTTTAATACATTCTACCTCAATTTCCTTTTGCAAAAAAAAAAAATCTTCAAATAGAATGACATATAGCTTCCCTACCTCTATCCCAAATAAATCTAATATGTACTCATAAAGAATCAAGAAATTCTGGAATAAGGTCAATTTTTGTTTTGTTAACTCATGGCTTTGTTATTTTAACAGAATATGCAAAAGTTACTTTTCAACAATAACAACAAAAGATGTTTCTTCATTGAAACACTTCCCATGTTTTTTATCTGGCTGATGAAAATACGCAATTCATAATGCAAAACCAAGTCAAAGGGTTGTAAATCTATTGCCTATCTCTGAACAGGTTTTAGTTAAGTCATCAGTGTTGGATATCTACTCTGTCAAAATCATCACTGCAGATCTAGTAAGATTCTTATTACAATTCCTCAGTAACCCAAACTTTCATGCTTGCCTTTCAGAAGGGTATGCCTTGATCCTAACTTAAAGTAATTCAACTTTGATTTAAAGATGATTTTTTCTTATTCTGTCCTCTGAGTAATTGGAGTAAAATAAAAAAGAGAACACAATATAGACCACCATCCTCTGTGCTGTAGCTTTTTATATACTGAAAGATAGATTAAATGACTGCCTAATCTTTAAGTATGGCTGAGTGAGTAGGGTATCTCTTTATCATTCAGTCAATGAAGGCTCCTCATCAATTCTTTCAGTTTTTGGCCAATGCACAAGAGTATATTTTACCATTAATAGACAGATCGGATCAACATAAGGAATGATATTTGTTAAAATTGTGAATCTAAAATGTTATCAAACTGAATTGTGGAATTTCATTTAGATTTTCCACTGATATTCATCTAGACTTTCCACCTAAAGTGAAAAAATAGAAAATGGATGTAAAACACTCTAAAAATCCTAAAAACTATACCAATGTCATCCATTATTGTTATTTTTGTTAAAGGATTTTAATATGTCTCTTAACCTGTACCATAATGAATTTCATCCTGTCAATGAGAATACCCATTCCCATTTTACTTCCCATAGCTCACAGGATCACCGATACTTATATATGTTGTTTTTCTAATTTAAAGAGAGAATTAATATTATCAATATGGAACAGATGTACTGTGAAGTGTTAGAAATATCACATATTTATTCCACTATAAATTCAAAATGGACATACAATTATATGGACATATAATTATTAAAGATGATTCCATAAAAAAAATTAGAATAGAAGCAGATTATGTATACCTTTTGCAACTATGAGTAGGAGATTCATTTTTAAACAAGCAAAAGGTGATGACAATTACAAGAGATGTGATTTTGATTGTGTGAAGTTAAAAAGGTTTTGTACAAACAAAACTAAAAAGTCTAGGGTAAGAAGGGAAGTGCACAACTGGGACAAAATTTTTGCATTAAATTTCTTCATTAAAGGTTTAGTATCCAAGATATATAGAGAACTAACAGTAACATATACGACAAAGACTGATCACCTCAACAGAAAAGTTGTCAAAGGATATGGACAAATAATTCTCAAATTACGAACTATTACCAACCACATAGAAGAACGTTCCAAATCACTAATAACAAGAGAAATTCAAATGAAAACAACCTTGAAGAAACTGGCAAAAATGATAAAAGTGGGGAAGAGTCAATATTGAAAGGGTTTTGGAAGATAGTCATACCAATGTGTTATTGATAGAACTGTAAATTAGTATAATCATACTAAAAGGTCATTTGGAATTATATAAATAAAAGAACTGTAACTCAGTATTCCACTGCTAGGTATATATTCCAAGGAAGTCATTGACGGAAAGGGAAGGGAAGGGAAGAAAAGTGATGGGAAGGGAAGAAAAGGGAAGTGAAGGGAAGAAAAGGGAAGAAAAGAAAAATTCAATATACAGCAAAATATTTACAACAGCAATGTTTTTGTAGCAAAAAACTAGAAACAAAGAAGATGCCCAGGAGTTAGGGAATAACTGAACTGTGGTACATGAATTTATTGGAATATTATTTTGCTATAAAAAATGACAAACATGATAACTACAAAGAAAAAGTGGAAAAAATTACATGAAAATAATCAGAACCAAGAAAATATATACAATGACTATAACCATGTAAATATAAATAATAAATAACTATAAAATGATCAAAAATAAATGTTACAAAATTACAAAATCCCAGCTTGACCCCAAAGGAAAGTATGAAAAGACACATCTCATTTCTCCATAGGTGTAGAACTCTGCATATGTATGTCAAAAATTTTAAAACTAAGAAATACATTCATTACTTTTGGAGCTAATTTTAAAACTAATGAATACATTAAATAGTCTGCTGGGGTTTTTTTCTTTTTAAAAAAAGTCTGTTTTATTTCCAGAGAGAGGACTGGAAGGGGTAGAGGAAGGATATAGAGGCAAGTTTAGGAGATGGAAAAACAAAAGATATCAATTTAAAAAACTATTAAAAATAGCAAGTACTGTAGCACAGACCCTCAAACTCAGAATTTAGAAATGAAATTTGAGCCTATCACATTAACGTTGTATTATTAAGATTGCAACAATAACAACATAATAAGAAAATCTTGGTCCAAGTACTACTTCTGACACACACTAGCTGTGTGACTTGTAATACCATAAGCAATTCTCTATTATTGTTGTAGAGTTATAGAAAAATTGTTAATTGTGAGAAACGTGGTTTTGGGGATCACTGGACTTCCCCAAATTGTGAGAACACGCAGCTTTGGGGAAACATTGGACTTCCTAGGCAGGGTCAAAGTCCTGAGGAAGAACCCTGTGATAATCCCTAGGGAAGGCTGTACAGACCACAGGACTCCCAGAGGAAGACCAAGTGGTAGCCACCCCTTAATCTGTGGGGATCACAGGGCCTCCTAGGGGTGAGACCCTAAGGAGGACCCAAGCAATGGCCCCTTAGGACGGCAGTAAGATCACAAGGCTCCCGAGACAGGGCCAGAAGTCCCAAGTGATGTCCCCTTAAGAAGGCTGTACCGACCACAGGGTTCCCCAAGGGAATCCAGAGTGATAGCCCTCTTAACACTGCAGTGGGGATCACAGGACACCCCAATACAAGATCCAGGAGTAAGCCCGGCGAGCTTCCGCTGCCTATTGCTTCCCTTCACTTGACCTTAGGAAGATCCATGTGATTTGCCCATTCTCACCCAAAGAACTCAGGACCAGAGTGGGCAGAGGAAGGCATTTTATCATGCTCCTCGAGAGAGTGGGTATAGTGCTCACGGGAACACTCACACACTGATACAGCTGCAGGAGCAGGGGTAACCATTCCCTCCACTCCTGCTAGAGTTATGGTTAGTTTACAATCTTTGTTTTTTACATAGTTTTCCTAGGTTATACAGTTTATATAAATAGGATAATAAGGATACAGAAGCAAAAGTGAAGTTAATTAGATTTTCCTTGTCTTTGTTTAGGATTAAACTATATTCTTTTATTTCCCCTACTTTCCCTCTTTAACACATGCAAATTATGCAAATCAGTAGGCCTGGATTCTTGACCAAGACCAGACCCTAGATAAGCTTGAACTGGTTCAAGTGGGTTTGGCCTCTCTAATTCCCCAGACTGCCTTCTCAAAAAGCATGCACATGCGTACAAGCCTCTGACCTCTCACCTGACCGACCTTGAGGCCTGGTCTCTGCTAAAGCTGGGGTGGGGGAGGGCGGAGAAGCACACCTTTAGTTCTGTGGAAACAAAACTCCTCCTCCCATTTCTTACATTAATCTACTTTGGTAGAGAAAGTTTCCTCATCCAGATGTTTCCTACGTTAATGAAACACCAGGTCCCAGTCCCTATCCCTATCCTTGTTGACACAATATCCATTTGTTACTATTTTTTAAAAGAGAGACTGTGACACAGTGTATGGACCAAGAATGCCTTAACCTCTAAGACTCTAAGGTAATTACCAAAAACTTATCTACTAAAGTCATAAATGGGTTGAAATGCATGGTTTTGAAGGGAGTTCCTACACTGGGAGCTCCTTATGGTGCTGATATTCCAGATATGTAACATATTTATATGTGTTTTTTAAGCAGGAAGGACAAGAAAAATTTTGCAGAATGACAAGGCCAGATAATTTCTTGTAGATATTTTAAAGACTGAACTATCCATAAGTGAAGAATGTCCCTTTGTAATGGTAATCAGGGCAGGATTTTTTGCTGTTCTTCTCTTTTGGGATGCTAAGGATAACAAGTGCCTTTAATGAGTCTGGCCTTTGTTTGAATGGGGCAGGTAAAGTGAGATCTTTTTTGTCTTGGAGTGTTTCTGAGCACTAAGACAACTGGGGGTCATTGATGTATGTATGATGTGGTGCTGGTGGTTGAGGAACTTTCCCACACCTTAAATGTTAAGTTGGCCCCAGCCCTTGGGGTCCTGAACAGGGTATATGCACTGGAATGCTAGCGTTTGACTTTTAGGGGTACACTCATTGAAAGAGTGATGAGACTCTGGGCAAGCCATTGAAAAAGCACCCCCCACCAGCTTTGATAACCCAGATGTTGGTGCTTCTCTGGTAACTATGTATTGCTATGGATAGACTGGTTTGTGTTATTTGCTCTGTTTATATAATGTATGCTTGTAATTTCTGTTTGTGTTTGCCCTGAAATTCAGGGGGTTGATCTTTCCCCCCCTGAACTAAGTGAATGATATATGTATGTTTAATTAAACTGAGACTGTTAATCCCTTAAAGTCGCTTTCCTTAGAAAAGCAGATCAAAGAATCTGTGTTGGTAGCCCTTCTGTGTGCTCTTGCTGTTGGTCTTATACAGCCACAGTAGCTACTAGCAACATTGTTGTTATACCCTTATGGGGGAAAAAAAGCAACTGATATCCACAGACAGTGTGTTGAAAACTGACAGGTGTCACAGTGTGTTAGATGGAGGTTAAGGAATTATAAACTATGAGTCCAGGAATACAAGACTAAATTATGTGGCATAGACAATAATTGCTAACAGTGTTCTAAGAATGAGGAGATCCATAAAAATTAGAATGGCTACAGAAAGTTGTACAGAAGAGGTACAATTTGACTTGGACCTTGAACATGGCATGGAGAGGGTGACTATAGTGAGGTGAAAAAATGTACTCTTAATTTATATTACCCTCTGTTGGGGCAGAGCTTAATACCAGTATCCCATTAGTTCAGATTTGATGTTAGGACAAAATAAGACGCTCACAAGTCATTGAATAGTTAATAATAGAAGATTCTAACACAGATGCAACATGGCTTCTATAGATGTACTCACATCTGTGAACTCATCTGGTCAACAGGAGAGGGTATGGTGACTTGTGTGGTCTTCAGATACCCACCAAATCACAAGGGTCCTCACTCCATGAGGGTAAGACTTTTCATTCCCTTAAGTGACCAGAAAGGTGTATTAAGGAAGGAAAGGCAAACCAGGCCCAAAGGAGAGCTTTGTTGACTTTTACAGAAAACTATTGTGAAGAAATGAGGGAACTCTGGTCCTACAATACCCTCTAACAGAGAAGCAAGGATTTTGGTGGGTTATATCTCACTACCCTAAATTCATACTTTAGTACCTCCTTACAATTTGCAGGTTACTCTGAGATTTCTAATAGCTATCCCAATAAGATGGTAAGGGACTTGTTCTGAGGGAATGCCTAGATCACTTAATATGGAGGCACTCCATGTCCCCTATTAAATGGTTGAGGGTAGCCTCCTTTGATTGGTCATGCAACCAGAATAAGATGCATCTTTAAAATTGATCAAACTGAGACACTCTCTCTTTCTGGCTTTCTCTTTTTCCTGTGTGCTCTTTCCTGCCGCATCCAGAATATAAAGACACATTACATGTGCCATGATCAGTGAGACAGGAAAGGTTTCCTTCCCCTGTTCTCCTCCTCTTTTATATCAGCTCCAAGAAAGGGGTCTGGAGCATTTTTGTCTCTGTTCTGTATCATTTGTTCTTTCCAATTTCAGGTGTGCATAGCAATCCCCAGTAGGCCTGCAGGATCTGGGAGTTCAAGGCATGGAAGCCAGGGAGTTCAATCTTTGAGTCAGAATTCCAGGTGAGCAGCTGCAGCCAGCCAGCCAAGGAGAGAAGCCCTGAAAAGCCAGGGTGGCTTACGAAGAGAGGAATAATGCCTCCCATATGTTGGGGGAGTAAGTTTGTAGATTTGTGGTTATACTTTCTGAAGTAAACATTTTTTGTAAAAGCTCATCTGATGTTAGTGGCTAAGAGGAACTGGAGTACTAGCATCATCAGTGGGTGCTAGAGCCCTTTGTCTAGACATCTCCCAATCCCCATTAAAGGTACCACTGGCAGGTCCTATTAACCTGAAAAGGCTTTAAGTTCTGATCTGCAGATTGACAGAGGATCTGATTTCCTATTTAAATACAAAAAGGGTCATTCCCACAATATGGCTACCAAGTGATTAATTTTTTTTTCCCTAGCCACTATGAAATCAATTCCACTTAGCAAACATTTAAGAGGATACAAAGATAAAAATGAGACAACCTTGCCCTCAAGAAGATTACATTTTACTAGGATAAGAGTCATTACCCTTTTTGTATGTCATGGACCCCTTTGGTAATCTAGTAAAGCCTATGGACCCCTTCTCAGAATGATGCTATAAAATATATGGGGTTACAAAGAAAAACAATTATATTGAAAGCATTATCAAAAATTTTTTTAAGTTCATGAATGCCATTTTAAGAACCCATGTGCTAGAAAAATATAATATGTACCCAAGTAACAAGGATAATCAAGAAGGAAGAGAGCACTAGAAAACTGGAGGAATTGGGGGTAGGCTTCATGGAGGCAGCATGTGAGTTGAGCCTTGAAGGAAGAAAAGAATTCTGAGAGATAAAGTACATTCCAAGTATGAGGGATGTTTCATGTAAATGCATTGAATCAGGAGATAGAGTATGGGGAAATATGAAGCACAGTTTGTCTTAAGTGTAGGGTTTGTAAGGGGGAATAATATAAAATATGTTTAGAAGAGTTCTACAGAAAGAATAACTTTGGTTATATAGGTTTGGAAGGCTTCCGCATAGAGATGATTCCTGAATCCATGATAGATGATAAGGTCTCCAAGAGAACAGAGATAGAGAAAGAAAAACCCCAGGATAGAACCTGGGGCAAGGGTGAGGAACCTGTAGCCTCGAAGCCATATGTGGCTTTCTAGGTCCTTGGGTATAGCCCAAATTTTACAGAACAAATCCTTTTATTAAGGGGCTTTGTTCTGTGAAGTTTGGATTCAGTCAAAGGACCACACTTGAGGACCTAGCCACATGTGACTTCAAAGCCGCAGGTTCCCCACCTTGGCCTGGGAGATCATCTGTGATGAGGGAACAGGAGAGAATGGTCTAGTAAATAGGGCTGAAAATGGTCAAAAAGGTAGAAGAAAGGAGAAAGAATTGTCACAAAGCCAAAGGAGGAAAGAATGGCCAGGATGAGGGAGGTGTGGTCATGATGAAAACAAAAATAAGTTTAGGACCATCTCAGTCTAGTAATATGAAAATCTGTAGAGAAGTCAAAGATGATGAGGGCTGAGCAAAGATCATCAGACTTAGCAGCTCAGATATTGTTGGTAACCTTGAAGAGAGAAGTTGAGTGAGGTGGTAGAAGGATTCTAGGAGTTTTAAAAATTTATCAATCAGTAAACATTTATTAAGTGCCTACCATGTTTCCAGGCACTATTCTGAGTGCTGATAATGAAAGGTTAAAGAATTCTAGAGTCAGGTGAAGATTTTTGGTTTGTTTGTTTTGTTTTGTTTTCTAGAATAGGGCCAATGTGAGCTACAGGGGGAAAACCAGTAGATACGGAAAGACTGAATATGAGAATGGAGTAGGGGAGAGGGCAGGAAGGAATGTTCAATGGAGCGAACTATTAGAAGAGACAAGAGAGGATGGGATTGAAGGTACAAATAGAGATGGTTGATCTCAGCAAAGAAGCAGGTCACTTCTTTCTCAAAATCAAGAGGAAACGAGGAAAGAACAAGTTAATAGGTAGAGTAGTTTTGAGGTACAAGGTGAGAGAGTTCATAGCAGGTGGCCTCCATTTTCACAGTAAAGTAGAAGACAAGAAAATCTGCTGAGAATGTAGGGGGTGGAGATGTGAGGGCTTTGGAGACAGAAGTGAAGATCTGGAACCACCACTGAGAAAAAGGAGTTAGAGGGTCCGTAGGTTCATCATAGATTTAGAGCTAGAAGGGACCTTAGAAGTCACCAAGTCTATCATCTTATAAATGATAACTGAAAGCCAGTGAATTTCAGTGAACAGCCCAAGATCAAATAGATGGTAAAGACCAGAGTAGATCCCAGGATTCTGATTCAGGAAGAATAAAAGTTTTGCCATGTAGTAGTGAGGAACCAAATGATGTGATTTCTTGTAAAAGTATTTTAGGAATGCTGGGTTTAGAATCCGAGAACTTGGGTTCAAACTTTGGGTCTTCCACTTTACTACCTAATAAATTTGGGTACAGTTTCTCTGGGTCTCCACGGCTTTGTTTACCTCTAGTTGTGATGAGGGTACAGTCTCTGGGAGCCCCCTTGAGCTGTCCCAGAGTCTTCCGGCTAGATCTGGCCTTCCCCTAGGGCCACAAGCCTCACATTGTCTTTGGGCCCAGATCTCTCCCTCTATTGTTACTTTAGATATGCATGCCTTCAGTTACTTCCCAACCTTGATATCTCACTATCTTGGATCCTGGACTCTGGCTCCACCTTATCTTCCTTAGACTTCCCCTCAAGACCCTCCCTAAACCCCTCCTCTAGTCACCCCAGACCACCCCTCAATCCCTCCTACAATCTTTGTGTATATAATCTCCATCTTGCCTCCATGAAGGGGCTCAGATTCAATCTAATTCAGTAGGTTGAATCTGGCCTGCTTGTGAAAACAGGCGTCACAGGGTGGGGGGATTTCTTAAGACAGCCCATTGTGGTGAATCCCTAATAAACTTTGTCTTTTCCCTTGGCTGAGAAGGCTTGAGTCGAATTCTTTCGGCAGGACCCGGAGTGTAGGTATTTTGGGGCCGCGGCAGTCACCCCTAGAAACATATGGTTCCCTAACAATCATCATTTACAAAAACCTCTTCAGTTGTACTAGACAGCTTTAAGGTCCATTCTATTTATTAAATCCATGATCTTATGAAACCAAAGTGGAGCTAATCCAGAGTTAAACACTGGCAAGGAAAGCATCATTTTAAGCGTTCCAATAGTGGGAGAAAAATGCCTTCCTTTGAGTGGATGGTCAACATTTTCTATTTTACGTCATGTAATCTAAGTCTTCAATATAATTTCACAGGTTACTATTAGATTTTACTAAGACAAAAGGATGATAATATAGCCGCCATTCTAAGAAGAGGGAGTAAGGAAAGTTGTTTTCTCATAAGACAGACAAATTTACATCATTGTTATCATTTTCCTCTTTCACACCTTTTTATTAAAGAAGGGTCAATGACTGAAGGTAGGGTTTTGTTTTGCTTTCTTCCACTGAGTATCGTTTTCCACTTTGAGCTTTATTTTCGATCTTAATATAATTTGAGATCTTTTCCTAGCATATCTGTCAAATTTATCATGTTAGTTCCCTTCTTTTTCACAACCATCATCATTCCAGAGTTACATAATTGTGCTTAAATTTAAGGGTTAGATCCTTTAGACCTACAGCAGTGATAAACAGGAGAAAATCATTAGGTGATTTAAAAGTCTAATCTTCTATAGTTATGAGATGTCATCTATGTAATCTGTCATCCATGACAAGCATTCCTCTACCACAGCTCTGATAAGTTGTCATGCAGCCTGTTCCATTAGGAATGGAAGAGGCAATGTTCACTGGTTTGCTGGAGCCAGCTCAGATGGACTCTCAAAAGCTAAATCTTTGGTATGAGCATTTTGCCTCAGAAATTAGCAAATGCTGCAAATTGGGGCTTGATTTATTATTCTGTTGATTGTCTAGAACTTTAAAAAGTGATAAAGAACTACTAATAATGATGATGATTGCAGACTAAAGTTAATATGCACATTAAAAATTTGTCATATGTATATTTTCTTTTGAGAGAGCCAGTCGTTAAACATTTACCAGCACGTCATTGGCTATGTTATTGTTTAGAGGGTCTGAACAAGTTCTCCAGGAGTTTAACTATAGGGGGATGCTGAAAGCCTCTATCTGGCAGCAGACACTGTCTCCAGTGTCCTGTTACAATAGTGTCACTATTATAGCTGTTTGTGTGCTCTCAAAGCCCTTCATCTAGGCTAGTGGCAGACTTAAGGTCCTCACTCACATCCCTTCCTCAAGCAGCTAGCATTCGAAGTAAGGATAGGGGGTGGGAGGGGTGGGGAGAGAGAGCTGATGGCGGAGGGGGCCAGAGAGAGAGCTGCTACCCAAGGTTCTCCCCCTAATAAGCTGTGGCTTTTTTTTCTAGGTTGTTTTTAAAAAAACCCAAAAGGGATAGAAAATAGTTGTAAGAATATTTTTCTATATTTGGTTTGTAAGGCTTATATTTTGCAAAGCCTCATTTTTCTGTAAGGCTTATATTTTAAAAAGAGGCCTCTCTTCTGCTTGTGTATCTCCATATGATTCTATTCCTACTCTAGTTTTGTTCAGCACCAGTCTTTGAAAGGGAAAATTCCTTCTCTCTCCTTATCTAGATCTAGGCAACGAGGTGGCCAGTGGCCTGGACTCAGGAAGACTCTGAGTACAAACCTAGCCTTGGACGCTAGCTATGTGACCCTGAGCAAGTCACTTAACCTCTGTTTGCATCAGTTTCCTAATCTCTAAAATGGGGATAATAAGTGAAGATCAAATGAGATAATAATTGTAAAATGCCCAGAACATAGTAAGTACTATATAAATGTGAGCTATTATTATTGTCTGCGCCTTACATACTAAACAACTTGTGTTTGTTTGGTCAACAAGTAATATCACATTGTAAATGGCTTAGAAATGAAACAAAATGCTTAGGGAAAAAAAACAAGCTTCCAACTATCAGACTAAATACCTGACAGGACATCGGAATCAGGAAATGGATAGATTGAGACTAATGGCAGGAAAATGTGGTTGTTGGTTTTTCCCCCCAGAGGGGAGAAGGGAAAGGAAAAGAGGATTACAGACTCATGCTCCCATCTCACTTATTGGTCTGCATGTCAAGTCACCAAGCTGTTCCTCTAGGTGATTGATCACTCCAAGTCATTGCTCTGGGCCGTGTTCAAAACACCCTTTATCAGTTTCTACGGTTCCACTACAGCCACACTATCATACTTCCTCCTTGCTCACAGAATGATTTCTTCCTGTTGTCCTTCTTCCTAGAAGTCTATTTAACCTCAATGCCAAGGACAAAACCTCAAGACCTTGGAAATACTGGGTAAAGTACCCAGGCTATAGTTAGTTCACATCTCCCCAAGGGTCCTGAGTATAATGCTCCTATGGGCAAGGTTAAAAGATGGGCTATCTCCATAAAGATGAAATGTTTAATTACCATCTGTCTATATGGTTTAGGTGGGAGGAAATAGATTAGATGTCTCTTGGAGACTTGAACTTGGTGATTCTAAAAACCATAAAGTAAGGAAAGAGCCTATTCTATAGGGCTTTTTAAAAATATCTGCCGAACCTATTGAAACTGCCTCACAAATCTATATGGGAAACATTCACTTTTAGGCAAAGCAAATAATTATTATCTATTGATTTTTAATGCTACAGGTTTCCCAAATCCCACCTGTGTAGAGACAAAAACCCATCTTGCAAGGTCCCAGAGAGCTCTGCCAGACAATCTAGTGACTAGATAGGTCAGACAAATTATTGCTGTCTTTAATTATCACTACCAGGGCTGCCACATTCTTTACCTGCAGCAGAGGAACAGTGAGAAATTCCTTTCTTTTGGGAAACACTCAAGGAAAAGCCAAAGGAAGCACTGCCAAAGTGAACTTTCAAAGTTGAAACTGCCCTGGTCACTAGAACCATGTAAGTGAAAGAAAAAACAGACTTGCACAAGAAAACACAGACAAAACTTATTGGAAAGTAAAAGCTGATCTTCATATTAGCTTCATCCAGAAAGCTCTTACTAGGTAGTTAAATTCATTTGAGGAGCATTTTATTTAGCACTGTACTAGGCACTGTTCGAGTCACTGGGGAAAGAAAGACAAACAAAACAATCGCTACCCTCAAGAAGTTTACATTCTACAGGAGGGTGGAGGGTGAAGAATACAACATGTTCATGTAAAATATATTCAAAGTAATTTTACAGGATGATCACAAATTTCACTGGAGGGAAAACAATCATGACATTACACACACACACACACACACACACACACATGAAAGCAAAAAGGGATGAAAGTAACAGGGATCAGAGGCATGCTCAATCGCTTAGGCAATTTTCCTAAGTATATGTATATTCAAATCAATTCAACATTTATTAAGCACCAACGGGTGTTAATAATTAATTAATAATTAATATGCAAGATTAAAATAGGACAAAATCACTACTCTTAAGGAACTTACATCCTATGGCCTAACCATATTTAAGAATGAACAATTCTTGTTCTACATACAGAAAACTTCTGATGGTTAACGTGAACAAGTTGGTGTTATAGAGTGCATTTTAAAATTTTTACTGAGATTTTCATTTATACTTCGCCTTACTTCCAAATATGCCCCTCCCTACATTCCCTACCCAACAAGCTATCCCTTATAATAAAAAATAAAACAAGAGGGAAAAATAGTTCAGCAAAACTTATATAATCTTGGTATATTTTAACTGGGTTAAGGCATTATGTTATTTGGACCAGGTTATAAATAAACTCTTAGAATATCAGGGCCTGAATGGGACATGAGAGATTATTCTGTATAACACATTTTAAAGATGAAGAAACTGAATACTACCACTATCTCCTTCATTGAATTGAGTGAAGTTGAATGTCCTTAAGAAAAGTATACATAGGCAGGGCAGTTGATGTGTGGGGCAGAAATACAGTAACTGGTGCCAATAGCCCTTAATGAGGGTACCAGCCTTCCTTCCACTCTGTGGCTTCCTGTAGGCATTAGATAAAAGCAGGGAAAGCCCAGGTTTCTGGGCTGGTTTAAGCCGGTCCATTATACTGTGGTGATTAAGCAGTTGTGTGTGTTTTGGAAGAAGAAACTGCTAAATAGCCAGGTAAGACCTTTTTGTGGCAGAGCAACACAGTTCTGGGGAGTCTGGTTGTCTAGGAGCCTTTTCCTGTGTGTCTGTGTTCGTGTTCTCCTATGCTATGTATGTCCCTTGGGAAAATCTGCCCTGGTCTATGCTAAGAATAGACTATACCAAAAAGCTAGAAGGTAAGGACTCTGTGTCCTGAGAAGAGTGACAGCTACACCATTGATAATACCTTCTGAACCCTTCACAAGTCTCTTGGATGTGCCTACATCAAAATTTGTTGATCCCTGGTAGTCAGTTATTGTGGGACCCTGACACTCAGGTTCAAAGGGATAAATGACTTGCCCAAAGTCACACGTAATTGGAAAAACCAAGATTCTTCTGATTCTCAGTATTCTCTTTCTACTATGCCTTGCTACCTATAGAACCCTTAGCCTGGAATTTTCCATTTTAATTATCCCACATTCTCCCTTGTTTCACTATTTGCATACATCTTTGCCTCTCTATCAAATTTCAGTTTCATTGAAAATAACCTTTGTGTTATATCTTTGATTCCAAAATAGCACTATAGTGCCTTGCACATAGTTGGTGTTTGATATTTGTTGAATTGCACCATTGTGTTGAGATTGAAGATAGGCTGAGGAGAATTCTCAGGAAACTCAGAATAAGAATTAAATAACAAAGGAAACAAAAAAAAACTATGACAATCATTCAGAATGAAAGGGTAATATCAGGAAAAGGTGACATTTTTCCTTTCCATGTTTTCTAGAATAAAAGTGTCAAACTTCCTACCAGAGACCATAAGCAGCCGCTCCCAAATACAGCCTGAACTATATTAAAATGTAATTGAGAAATGTTTTAACAAAATAAATAAAAATATAAACAGCATAGAAGTATTTGTGGTTTTTCTCAGTCAATATGCAGGCAAAGCCTCAATTTCTATTAGCATTTGATTCCACTCTTCTAGAACATGAAAGAAGAATATTCAGCAGCTGGCCCCAAGGTCATGGGATCACGAGATGATGTATTTAAAGTTGGAAGAGATCTCAAACCAAACTCCTTCTTTTACAGATGAGGAAACTGAGAGCTGCAGTGGTAAAGTGACTTATCCACGGTCACATTTCTATCTTGAAAACAGGAATACTTTGTAATATTGTGAACATTATACTAGTAACAAGAAACAAGTAACAAGAGTCATAGCGATGGCCTGAAAGCCAGGAAGACCTGGGTTCAAGTTTTACCTCTAACTACTCTGGTTAACACACTTAACTCTTAGTGCTTCATATAACTCTCTAAAACTGTAAATTGAATTGGTAAAGGAAGTTTCCCCACTGGAAATTCCCTATGCTGGTGAAATCATGGAGACAAGTGACTCAAAATTTCCTTCTTGGTAGATTTTTAGTGGGAATATAAACTGCCCATTTGCCCTGTCAGCATTTACAGTACTTAGGACAAGCACCTGGCTCAGAACCAGACAGAGAACAATGTCGGATAAGGAGATTAAGTTATGGAAAACAGCACCAACTGATTGGCTCTTTAGAGTGGAAGTAGATATCCGTGGGAGCAGATTTTTTCCAGCTGTAACTCTCTTGTTGCACAATTTCCCAAATAGAGCACTCCAGTGCAGTGCTACAATTTTCAAAGAAGACTTCTGATTCACAGGAAACCTGAGCCAGCATGTTGCCAATTTCACTTCTGGAGTAATATTTAAGGTTATTATGAGGTCACCTCTTGTTTTAACTTTCCTGAGTTTAGCAAAATTTTGCAGCCTTCACAGTTAGTCACATAGAAGTTCAGTGACTTTACTGATGAATTGTGTTCTGTCTATTGTTTTGTCTGAGGGGGAATTTTGCAGAGAGGCTGGCCATCTCTGAATATCATGTTCTTTCTTGAACATAGGAGGAAAAACTGAAACTTTCCTAAAAGCCACTTATCTCTTGATTACACATGTTCCTAGGTGTGACCATGAAGAGGAACTAGGAAAAAGAACAGCCAGAAACAATTTGGTCAACTGCGAGACTAATTTTTAAAGGGCCAAATACTGGTAAATCAGATAGAAAGGGATCAACTCCACATGTATTCAAATGTTAAATTTAAATCTCAGGCTGAAAATTAGGGTCTCTTTTAATGGATACCGCAGACTAGAATCACCCTAGACTAGATTCTCAGAGAGACACCTAATAATTTCACTATTGCCACGCAAAGAGTCAGCAAGTGAACAACCCCCACCCCATCCCTACTCACCCACCTGGTGTCAGTGTTGACAAAACCTCAGCCTTTGTTCTTAGCTTCTTCAGTCATGGTATACATTGATGAGTGATCTCTTAGGCTAAAAAGACATCCGAGAAAACTCCAAATTTAGGCACACATCCCATATTTTTCTTTTTTCTTTTTTTTTAATACTAAATATTCTTCATTTAATAAACATTTCTCTCAACTTCCTGTTTCCCCAAGGGGGAAAAAAGCAATTTTGTTCTTTTTTTTCTTTTTTACATTCTCAAGAATGGGAAAGAAAAATATGCAATAATCGACCTCCGTTATAGGACCACACATTTTAGAGCTCAGTCCAATTCTCTCATTTTACATATGAGGAAACTGAGATTCAGAAAAGTAGAGTGACTTACCCAAGGTAGATACATTTAAAAAAAATAAACATGTGTTTTGGGAAGGTTTGGGGAATAATTAAGGGGACAAAAATCATCAAAGCAATAAAGAAGAAGCTAACTGTTATGCTCCTTGGCAGGATGAATGATGTGAGGCAGTTAAATAAATCCTCAACAAGGAAGTCTATTGTTATACACATGCTAGTTTTGTTATATGATGTATTTTATTTCTTCATGTTTTTTGAATATACTTTTTAAATTATGGAATAAAAATATTAAATATTTAATAGCCAGTTGAAAAAAGGTTTGGAACAAAAGCTCAGAACACTAGCCTAGAAAAATTTTCAGTAGTGATCAGTATCTGATATAACAGGAAAAGAAAACTGTTCCTGTCTCTTTGCAGCCTGCCTTTACCATTTCAAAGCGCCTGACCAACTCTTCAGTTTCATTTCATGGGAGGAATTCTTTCCTAACTTTAATGATTCTACACTTAAACAGACTACTTAAAATGAAGGCACAGTGACTCTGACACCAAAGAGGATTATAGACTTAGCCTACAGACCTGGGCTGGAGCAACCAGGGCAGGGAGTGACAACCAGGAACAAGCACTGTAACTCTGAGCTTGCAGAGGTTACCAACTAGCTGATAAGGACTGAGGCCAGCAATGGTCCATTGGAGCTCCAACCAGGGCAAACATGCAATTGTTTTACCCAGAACCAAACTGGGACAAATTGGTAAAGGTCAGACCAGAAAGGCATATCATACTAGGCAATAGATCAGACCACTTAGGGGCTGTTCAGAGTTTGGTGTCCTTGAGATCCTCAAAGAATATAGCACTCAAATCTGGAAAAAGCAAATGAAGAGTTTCAGATAATACAGATAAGGATCATACATGACCCTAACATTCATTATCTCCAGAAATGAACAGAATTCGACTCTAACACAAAGTTTCTATTTGGAAGTGAGGCTGAAAGAATGAGTAAACAAACAAAAAAGACTCCTACAATAAGACATTTTCTGGAGCCAGGGTTGCCCCAGACACAAACCCAGAAGAAAAGAATAACTCCACAAAATCTACAAGCAAAGCCCCAAAGAAAAACACAGCATTACCACAAAGTCAACTAGATTCCTGGAAGAAATGAAGGAAAAGTTTGCAAATAGTAAGTGAAATAAAAGTTCTATAGAAAAAAACTGGAAAAGAAATTAAAACTCTGAAAGAAAGACTTGGAAGGGGAACCAATAGATTACTATAAGAGGTGCAAAAGTTTACCTAAGTAAGAGTGAAAATTAGAATGTTCCTGAAATTAGCATAAAGCAAGTAGAAATGAATGATTCCATGAGATAATGAGAAAAAATGTTTTAAAGTCAAAAAATGGAAAAAAAAAACAGAAGAAAATGTAAGGCCCTTTATATCAAAAAGAGCTCATCTGGGAAATAAATAGCCAATGATGAAAAAAAAAATCTAAAAAACATTGGAATTCCTAAGAGCCGAAAGATCTCAAATTTCAAAAAATCATAAATGAAAATTGCCCAGTCCTATTAGAACTAGAAAGCAAAGTGAAAATTGAAAGAATATGCCAGTCACCTCATGAAAGGAAATCCCAAATGAAAACTGTCAGGAAAACAGGCAAAATCCAGAGCTTCCAGATCAAAGGAAAAAAATACTGTAGGCAGTCAGAAGGGGAACATTTAAACAACAAAGAGCTACAATAACCACAAGATTTGGCAGCTACTAATGTAAAGGAGCAAAGAGTTTATAATGTTATCCAAGAGACAAAAGATATAGGTTTAAACCAAGAATGACTTGTTATAAAAAGACATAGACATTTAAGCTCTAATAGTTTGGAATGTCAGTATACCCCATTCAGACCCAGCAAAACAGTGTATTCCTCTGAAGGGAAAATAGACCTAAGACTTCCAAACATTCCTGATAAAAGGACAAGAGCTGAAAAGAAACTTTGAAATGCAAATCCATCAGGGAAGAGAAACATAAAATGGCAAATTCTGTGAGCAATTGGAAGGCATCATGCAAAGATGATGTGTTTACTTTTTAATAAGGGGAAACGTAACAAGGATGTCCCCAGAACCCTAATGTCATCAGGAGAAATATATGGTTAAGACAGCGCCTGGGAGTAATTTAGTTATGTTTTGACGATATTGAAAGAAAAAAGGATTAGGGCAAGGGGAAGGAATGTAGTAGGTAAGAAAGGAGGAAGAAGGATAAAGGAATTTATTTACTTCATAAAATTGGAGTATGCAAGAAGGCTAAAAAAATAGTAACTAGAAAGTAGTGTGGGGAGCAGACACTGCTTTAACCTTATTTTGATCTACTAGTCAAAGCAAAATCAAACTCTCAGTTTGATGTAGAAATACATTTAATCCAACAAGGAAACAGGAGAGAATGGGGAAATGCAATAAGAGGAAGAATAAATTCAGGGAGTGATTAGTCTTAAGCATAATAAGTTCTAACCTTTTGGCATGAATCATGAAGAGAAGTTTGAAAGGAAAGGGGAAGAAAAGATAAGAACCTATTACTGAGATTCAGGAGAAGGGAAGAGAAGAATGACTGGTACAGAAACAGATTGTTTCAAGCCTAGACCTCTGAGCATGCACCACTTTCACCATAATCTTCTTTGGAAAGGAGGGGCAAGGAGCAAAGGAAGAAAAAAGTATGACAGAATAGGAAGGAAGGTAACGCATAATTAAAGATGATAACTGTGAGTGGAATGAATTCACCCATAAAATGGAAGAAGATAGTAGAATGATTAGAAAGACATCATCTTGAAATGTAAGGATTCACACAAAATTAAAATCTGTTATACTTCAGCTGAACTCAACAAAACAGAGATAGCAAACATGATTTCAGATCAGGCAACTGCTAAACTATATTTTATTAAAAGAGATAAAACAAAGTCAATTAATCATTTATCAATCAATTAATATAGTTTGTTAACATATATGCACTGAATGCAATGCCATCTAAATGTTTAAGGAAAATAAACAGTAAAACTACAATAATTAGAGATTACAAGTGTAACCCTTTCAGACCTAGACAAAGGACCTGGGTAGAATTTTAGGACAATTAGATATGATGGATCTCACCCTGATGGAAGCCCTCATCACCTCATTCATTCCTGGAGTACTACAATAGCTTGATGATTGCTCTACTTGCTTTAAGTCTCTCCCCAGTGTAAGCCATCCTCCATTAAGCTGTCAAATTGATATGCCTGAAGATGGCGGCTGGAAAACAGGGACTAGCGTGAGCTCCCCATCAAGTCCCTCCAAAAACCTATAAAAATGACTCTGAACCAATTCTAGAACTGTAGAACCCACAAAATAGCAGAGGGAAGCAGGGCTCCAGCTCAGGACAGCCTGGATGGTTGCTGGGTGAGGTCTATTGTGCATGGAGCTGGGAGCAGAGCCCAGTGTGGGCTGCGCAGACCAACCAGACCAGCAGCCGGGCGGAGTGGGCCCTAGCACCCTGAATCAGTGAGCTGTGGCAGTTACCAGACTTCTCAACCCACAAATACCAAAGACAACAGAGAAGAACTGCAGAACCCACAAAATAGCAGAGAGAAGCAGGGCTCTAGCCCAGGACAGACTGGATGGTCTCTGGGTAAGGTCTATCGCGCACAGAGCTGGGAGTGGAGCGGAGCAGAGCAGAGCCCAGCAAGGGCCATGAGGACCAACCAGAGTAGGAGCTGGGCAGAGCGGGCCCTAGTGCCCTGAATCAGTGAGCTGCAGCAGTTACCAGACTTCTCAACCCACAAACACCAAAGACAACAGAGAAAGTTAGTGGGAAAAGCTGCTGGGGACAGGGCGATAGAGTTCCCAGTTCAGCCACCACCCCGGGGGCAGCGGAGGTGGGGCAGCTACAGAACTACAGCTGCAGTTGCTTCTGGCCCCAGGCCCACCTGGTGGGAGGAATTAAGTGGTGGATCAGAGCAGGAGTGCAGAGCCTGCTGAAGATCTGAGTCCAGTCCGAGTTGGGGGTTCTTGGGGAAGGAGAAGTGCTGGTGTGGCAGAGCTGGCTGTAATAGGTCTGAAACCAATAGCGCATCCCCTCAAGCTTGGAACAAAGTACTCTTTACTCTACAAGCAGTCATACCCTGCTGAAAAACTCAAGTGTCAAGTAAGTTGGCTTGGAACATGGCCAGGCAGTGAAAACGCACCCAGATTCAGTCTCAGACTTTGGAATCTTTCTCTGGTGACAAAGGAGACCAAAACATACAGCCAGAAGAAGTCAACAAAGTCAAAGAGCCTACAACAAAAACCTCCAAGAAAAACATGAACTGGTCTCAGGCCATGGAAGAGCTCAAAAAGGAGTTGGAAAAGCAAGCTAGAGAAGTGGAGGAAAAATTGGAAGGAGAAATGAGAAGGATGCAAGAAAACCATGAAAAACAAGTCAATGACTTGCTAAAGGAGACCCAAAAAAATACTGAAAAAAATACTGAAGAAAACAACACCTTAAAAAATAGACTAACTCAAATGTCAAAAGAGCTCCAAAAAGCCAATGAGGAGAAGAATGCCTTGAAAGACAGAATTAGCCAAATGGAAAAGGAGGTCCAAAAGACCACTGGAGAAAATACTACCTTAAAAATTAGATTGGACCCTTAGGGGCGGAGCCAAGATGGCAGCTGGTAAACAGGGACTAGAGTGAGCTCTGTACCCGAGTCCCTCCAAAAACCTATAAAAAAATGGCTCTGAACCAATTCTAGAATGGCAGAACCCACAGAACAGCAGAGGGAAGCAGGGCTCCAGCCCAGGACAGCCTGGATGGTCTCTGGGTGAGGTCTATTCCACACGGAGCTGGGAGCTAGGAGCTGGGAGCTGGGAATGGAGTGGAGCAGAGCCCAGCCTGAGCGGTGTGGACCATCCAGACCAGAAGCCAGGCGGAGGGGGCCCTAGCGCCCTGAATATGTGAGCTGCGGCAGTTACCAGACCCCTCAACCCACAAACACCAAAGACTGCGGAGAAGGTTAGTGGGAAAAGCTGTGGGAGTGGAAGGAGTTCGCGGTTCGGCTTCCAGCCCCGGGGGCAGCGGAGGTGGGGCAGCTACAGCTGTTGTTACTTCCGGCTCCAGGCCCACCTGGTGGGAGGAATTAAGTGGCGGATCAGAGCAGGAGTGCAACAGCCTGCTGAAGATCTAAGCCCAGTCTGGACTGGGGGTTCTTGGGGAAGGAGTAGTGCAGGTCTGACAGAGCTGGCACCTCCCCCTCAAATGTGGAACATAGAACTCGTTAGTCTACAAGCAGTCATACCCCACTGAAAAACTCAAAGGTCAAGTTAGTTGGTTGGGAATATGGCCAGGCAGCAAAAACGCACCCAGATTCAGCCTCAAACTTTGCATTCTTTCTTTGCTGACAAAGAAGACCAAAACATATAGCCTAAGGAAGACAACAAAGTCATAGAGCCTACAACCAAAGCCTCCAAGAAAAACAAGAACTGGCCCCAGGCCATAGAAGAACTCAAAAAGGATTTGGAAAAGCAAGTTAGAGAAGTAGAGGAAAGATTGGGAAGAGAAATGAGAAGGATGCAAGAAAACCATGAAAAACAAGTCAATGACTTGCTAAAGGAGACCCAAAAAAATACTGAAAAATACACTGAAGAAAACAACACCTTAAAAAACAGACTAACTCAAATGGCAAAAGAGCTCCAAAAAGCCAAGGAGGAGAAGAATGCCTTGAAAGGCAGAATTAGCCAAATGGAAAAGGAGGTCCAAAAGACCACTGAAGAAAATACTACTTTAAAAATTAGATTGGAGCAAGTGGAAGCTAGTGACTTGATGAGAAATCAGGATATTATAAAACAGAACCAAAGGAATGAAAAAATGGAAGATAATGTGAAATATCTCCTTGGAAAAACCACTGACCTGGAAAATAGATCCAGGAGAGATAATTTAAAAATTATTGGACTACCTGAAAGCCATGATCAAAAAAAGAGCCTAGATACCATCTTTCAAGAAATTATCAAGGAGAACTGCCCTGATATTCTAGAGCCACAGGGCAAAATAGAAATTGAATGAATCCATCGATCGCCTCCTCAAATAGATCCCAAAAAGAAATCTCCTAGGAATATTGTCGCCAAATTCCAGAGCTCCCAGATCAAGGAGAAAATACTGCAAGCAGCCAGAAAGAAACAATTTGAGTATTGTGGAAACCCAATCAGAATAACCCAAGATCTGGCAGCTTCTACATTAAGAGATCGAAGGGCTTGGAATGCGATATTCCGGAGGTCAATGGAGCTAGGATTAAAACCTAGAATCACCTACCCAGCAAAACTGAGTATCATGCTCCAAGGCAAAATATGGATTTTCAATAAAATAGAGGACTTTCAAGCTTTCTCAGTGAAAAGACCAGAGCTGAATAGAAAATTTGACTTTCAAACACAAGAATCAAGAGAAGCATGAAAAGGTAATCAAGAAACGGAAATTGCAAGGGACTTACTAAAGTTGAACTGTTTTGTTTACATTCCTACATGGAAAGATGATGTGTATGATTCATGAGACCTCAGTATTAGGGTAGTTGAAGGGAATATGCATATATATATATACATATATATATGTGTGTGTGTGTGTGTTTATGTATATATATATAAGTGAATGTGTATGTATGTATATATCTATGTGTATGTGTATGTATGTGTATATATATATGTGTTTTTATATATGTGTATATATATATATATATGTAAAAGAGAGAGAACAGACACAGGGTGAGTTGAAGATGAAGGGAAGATATCTAAAAGAAATAAAATGAAATTAAGGGATGAGAGAGCAACATACTGAGAGAGGGAGATAGGGAGAGATAGAATGGGGTGGATTATTTCGCATAAAGGTGGCAAGAGGAAGCAGTTCTGTGGGAGGAGGGGAGAGGGCAGGTGAGGGGGGAATGAGTGAACCTTGCTCCCATCAGATCTGGCCTGAGGGGGAATACCATACATACTCACTTGGGTATCTTACCCCACAGGAAAGAAGAGGGAGGAAGATAAAAGAAAATAAAAGGGGGGGGGGATGATGGAGGGGAGGGCAGATGGGGGTGGAGGTAATCAAAACAAACTCTTTGGAAAGGGGACAGGGTCAAGGGAGAAAATTCAATAAAGTGGGATGGGTTGGGAAGGAGCAAAATGTAGTTAGCCTTTCACAACATGAGTATTGTGGAAGGGTTATACATAATGATACATGTGTGGCCTAGGTTGAATTGCTCGACTTCTTAGGGAGGGTGGGTGGGAAGGGAAGAGGGGAGAGAATTTGGAACTCAAAGTTTTAAAATCAGATGTTCAAAAACAAAAATAGTTTTTGCATGCAACTAAAAAATAAGATACACAGGCAATGGGGCATAGAAATTTATCTTGCCCTACAAGAAAGGAAGGGAAAAGGGGATGAGAGGGGAGAGGGGTGATAGAGGGGAGGGCTGACTGGGGAACAGGGCAACCAGAATATAAGCCATCTTGGAGTGGGGGGGAGGGTAGAAATGGGGAGAAAATTTGTAATTCAAACTGTTGTGAAAATCAATGCTGAAAACCAAATATGTTAAATAAATAAATTTAAATTAAATTAAATTAAATTAAAAAAAATTAGATTGGAGCAAGTGGAAGCTAATGACTTCATGAGAAGTCAAGATACTATAAAACAGAACCAAAGGAATGAAAAAATGGAAGACAATGTCAAATATCTCATTAGAAAAACCACTGACCTGGAAAATAGATCCAGGAGAGATAACTTAAAAATTATTGGACTACCTGAAAGCCATGATCAAAAAAAGAGCCTAGATATCATCTTTCAAGAAATTATCAAGGAGAACTGCCCTGATATTCTAGAGCCACAGGGCAAAATACAAATTGAAAGAATCCACCGATCACCTCCTCAAATAGATCCCAAAAAGAAATCTCCTAGGAATATTGTCGCCAAATTCCAGAGCTCCCAGATCCAGGAAAAAATACTGCAAGCAGCCAGAAAGAAACAATTTGAGTATTGTGGAAATACAATCAGAATAACCCAAGATCTAGCAGCTTCTACATTAAGAGATTGAAGGGCTTGGAATACGATATTCCAGAGGTCAGTGGAGCTAGGATTAAAACCAAGAATCACCTACCCAGCAAAACTGAGTATCATGCTCCAAGGCAAAATATGGATTTTCAACAAAATAGAGGACTTTCAAGTTTTCTCAGTGAAAAGACCAGAGTTGAATAGAAAATTTGACTTTCAAACACAAGAATCAAGAGAAGCATGAAAAGGCAATCAAGAAAAAGAACAAGAAAAAAAATCACAAGGGACTTACTAAAGTTGAACTGTTTTGTTTACATTTCTACATGAAAAGATGATGTTTATGATTCATGAGACCTCAGTATTAGGGTAACTGAAGGGAATATGCATATGTATATATGTGTATGTATGTATGTATATATATGTATGTGTGTGTATGTATATATGTATGTGTGTGAGACCTCAGTATTAGGGTAACTGAAGGGAATATGCATATGTATATATGTGTATGTATGTATATATATATGTATGTGTGTGTATGTATATATGTATGTGTGTGTGTGTGTGTATATATACATATATATATATATATATATATGGAGAGAAAGAGAGAGAGAGAGAGAGAGAGAGAGAGGGCACAGGGTGAGTTGAAGATGAAGGGATGATATCTAAAAGAAATAAAATCAAATTAAGGGATGAGAGATGAATATATTGAGAGAGGGAGAAAGGGAGAGATAGAATGGGGTAAATTATCTCACATAAAAGTGGCAAGAAAAAGCAGTTCTGTAGGAAGAGAAGAGAAGGCAGGTGAGGGGGAATGAGTGAATCTTGCTCTCATCAGATTTGACCTGAGGAGAGAATACCATGCACACTCAATTGGGTATCTTACCCCACAGGAAAGATGGAGGAAGAAGATAAAAAAGGGGGATGATAGAAGGGAGGGCAGATGGGGGAGGAGGTAATCAAAAACAAACACTTTCGAAAAGGGACAGGGTCAAGGGAGAAAATTGGATAAAGGGGGATGGGTTAGGAAGGAGCAAAATATAGTTAGTCTTTCACAACATGAGTATTGTGGAAGGGTTTTACATAATGATATGCATGTGGCCTATGTTGAATTGCTTGACTTATTAGGAAGGGTCAGTGGGAAGGGAAGAGGGGAGAGAATTTGGAACTCAAAGTTTTTAAAAACAGATGTTCAAAAACAAAAAAAAAGTTTTTGCGTGCAACTAGAAAATAAGATACACGGGCAATGGGGCATAGAAATTTATCTTGCCCCACAAGAAAGGAAGGGAAAAGGGGATGGGAGGGGAGTAGGGTGACAGAAGGGAGGGCTGACTGGGGAACAGGGCAACCAGAATATATGCCATCTTGGAGTGGGGGGGAGGGTAGAAATGGGGAGAAAATTTGTAATTCAAACTCTTCTGAAAATCAATGCTGATAACTAAATATATTAAATCAATTAAATAAACTAAAAAAAAATTGATATGCCTAAAACTCAGGTCTGATCATATCACCTCCTCCATCCCCCATTCAGTAAACTACAATGGTTTCCATCACCTCAAAGATAAAATATGTAATCCTCTGTTTGACTTTCAAAGCCTAGTACCTTCCTGCATTTCTAGTATTCTTACACCTCGCTGCCTTCCACTACCCCCTTATTCTGCACTCCAATGTGACTAGCTTTCTTGTTGTTTCTCGAGCACAACACTCCATCTCCCAATTCTGGGTATTTTCACTGGTTATTCTCCATGGCTGAAATGTTCTTTTTTCTCATCTATATCTCTTGGATTCCCTGGATTCCTTCAAGTGTCAGTTAAAGTCTCACCTCCCACAAGAAGTCTTTCTTAGTGGTAGTACTTTTCTTTTAATGATTATTATCAATTTATCCTATATGCATATATGTATATATATATATATGTACATACATATATATATATATATACATATATAATCTTGTTTCTAGATAGTTATTTGCTGTTTTCTCCCCTCTTAGACTGTGAGCTCCTTGGGAAAAGCACCTCTTTTCCCCCTAGGGCTTAGCACAGTGTCTAGCACATAGTAAGTACTTAATAAATTTGTGTTGTCTTGAGTTGACATAACTCTCTTGATTACTGAATGGGAATATAGAGGGAGGGATACACATTTCTCACTGCTGTATGGAACCTTTATAAAAATTGACCATCGATAAGGGCATAAAAATAATGCAGCAAAGCAGGAAAATTAAACATCCTTTGATGACCATAATGCAATAAAAATTATATTCAATAAAGGGTCACTAAAGAAAGGATGAAAAATTAGAGACTAAATAATAATCTTAAAGAACTTGTGAGTCAAAGAAAATCATAGAAACCATAAATAATTTCATCAGATAATGATAAGAATGAGAAAATATGCCAAAATTTTGGGAATGTAGTCAAAGCAGTGCTCAGGAAAAAAATGTTACTTCTTAACAGTTTCATCGACAAAAGTAAGAAATATCAGATCAATAAATTAGGCATGTATCTAAAACAAATTCTACATTGCCAACAAATTCTAACTTGCCAATTAAACAGAAAAAAATGTAAATTCTGAAAATCAAAGAAGAGATTAACAAAACTGAAAACAAAAAATTAATAAAACTAGGAGCTTCTTTTAAAAAAAACAAAATAAATAAATCATTAGCTAATTTTATTTTTTTAAAAGAAAGAGAAAAACAGAATTATCAGTATCAAAAATGAAAAAGGATCCACAGAAAGTGAAGAAATAAGGGAAATTAGTAGTAACTATTCTGTCAACCATATACCAATAAAACCAGCAACTTAAATGAAATAGATGAATATTATAAGAATATAAAACTTCCAGAATAAAAGAATAGGAAATAGAAAATTCAAATAATTTCATCTCAGAAAAAGAAATTAAGCAAATCATAAATGAACTTTCAAAGAATAAAACTCTGGGACCAGCTGATTTTGCAAAGGAATTCTGTCAAATGTTCAAATAATGATTAATTCCAAACTTCATAAATCACTTACAAAAATATCAAATTCCTTTTAATGATACAAATCTGTGCTCGGTATCTAAGCAAGGAACACTCAGAACAGAAAAATAAAGTAGACCGATATTGCTAATGACTATCAGCACAAATTTTTTAAATAAAATATTGGCAAAGATGTTACAGCAATAAATGAAAAAGATTATATAGTATGACTAGATTGGATTCATACAAGGAATACAGGGTTAGTTCAACATTAGGAAAACTACAAACAAAATAGATCATATTAATAACAAAAACAACAGAAAGACATTATGTTTATGTGAATAGAAACAGAAACAGCTTTTGACAAAACACTATACTCATTTGTGTAAAATAAATAAATAAATAGACCTTTCCTCAGCATATCAAGAGCATCTATTGAAAACCAAGACATAGCATTGTATGTATTGGGAATAAAACAGAGGACTTCAGATTAGAGGTAAAGCAAGAATGTCCATTATTACCACTATTATTTGATATTGTGCTAGAATTGCTAGCTATAACAACAGACAAAAAAAGAAACTGAGGGAATATCCATAGGCAACATGAACACAAAATTCTCACTTTTTGCCTGTGCTTACTTAGAAAACCTTAGGGTGTCAATTTAAAAAATTAATTTAAAATTTAATAACTACAGAAAAGTTTCAGGATATGAAATTCATGCTAATCATTAGCATTTCTTCATAATATCAATAAACTCAAACAGGAAAAAATAGGATTATAGATTTTATTCTAAATAATTACAGAATATTTAGTATATGTGTTCAACCGAGTAGCACAGTGGGTGGAGCAACAGTCCTGAAGTCAGGAAGACTACAAACTTAATAGCTTCTGTGACTGTGAATCAAGGGATGGTCCCTTTAATAAAAAAAAATGTCAAACTGGAAGGGAAAGACCCCTAGCATTTCTGGCCAAAAGAGAAATAATTACTATTTATATTCATTCTGGGCCATCTGGGCCCAAAAACATAATCATCAAGTGGTGCTTAGGCAGGGCCCAATTGTCAGCCAGTCAATGGCAGCCTGAGTGAACTGAGTTTAAGGCCTGGTTTTTAAGGAAGAAATCTACCCAGTAAACCCCAAGATAGCTAGATAGCTTTCAGTCATCAAAACTTACCTTCCTTTGGGCAGAACACCCCCAAGTAAGGGCATGATGCCCCATGTGGGGAGAGACGAGTAGAGGAAAGGAGAGGAGAGAGGAGCTGAGTTGCTCAACTGGAACTGGCCGGTTGGGTCACCATCGGGACAACTCAGACTGCTACTCACAGGTTGTGGCTGTGACATCAGGAAGATGATGCCATGACTTGCAATTGAATTGGATTTGCATGAGGGAGGGCTATGCAAAGTCACCAGCCTCACTCTCTCCTCCAGAGTCATCTGCATCCAGTGGCCAGGTGTAGATCAGGACAACTGGAGATGGCCCAGGATGCAGTGGGAATAGTATCCTATTGCTTAATAAACCCAAAGACCCCAGCTACTGGGGTCAGGACTGACTATTTGACAAATGCTGGAAAGCAATGTGGCAGGAATTAGGCTTAAATCAACTTCTTACACTATTTAACAAAATACACTCCAAATGGATGCATGATCTAAATATAAAAGGTCATATCATAAACAAATTAGGGGAGCAAGGAAGAAATTACCTTTAGGATCTTAGGATAGATGAATAATTCTTGGCCAAACAAGAAAGAGAAAGGATCACAAAAGACAAAATAGTTTTGATTACATAACATTAAAAAAGGCTTCGTACTTATAAATCCAATGCTGTGAGATTAGAAAGGAAAAGGTTAACTAGGGGAAATATCTTCTCTGATTTTCTCTGATAAAGGTCTAATTTCCAAGCTACACTAGGAACTGATTTAAATATATAAGAATAAGAGCCATTTCCCAACAGATAAGTATTCTTAGGCAGTTCTCTAGGCAAGAAATATGAGCCAATTACAGCCATATGATCACTAATGATTAGAGAGATGCAAATTAGGCAGCTCTCAGATTCTACCTTTCTTCCTTCAGATTGGCACAGTAAACAAAAAAGGAAAATGTGAAATGTTGAAGGGGCTACAGAAAAACATGCACATTAAAGGATTGTAGGTGAAGCTATAAATTGGCACAGCCATTTTGGGAGGGGTAGTAGGCCACAACTTGGGACTATGCCAAAAAAAAAATTACTAAACTACACATACCTTTTGATTCCAGGGTATCTTTCCAGATTTATTTCACATTACACACACACACACACACACACACACACACACACACACACAGAATCTATATTCCAGTAGACCCAGTCTACTTGCTGTCCCTCATACTTGACATTCCATCTCCTACTATCATGCCTTTGTGTAGACTTTCCTCCACTCCTTGGATGCTCTTCTTCCTCAGTTATTCCTCTTAGACTATCTAGTTTACTTTGGTTATACTTTGTGGTGCTTTTTTTCTAATCTTTCATGGTGTATAGAATGTAATGCTGTATAGAATGTAAGTTTCTTGAAAGCAGGCACTGATTAATAGGTCTGTATCCCAAAGAGATCAAAGAAAAGGGGAAAAGAACTATTTGTACAAAAATATTTATAGCTGTTCTTTTTTGGATGGTAAAGAATCGGAAGTTGAGGGAATGTCCATCATCTGGGGAATGGCTGAACAAGTTGTGGGAGATGAGTGTGATGGAATACTACTATGATAGAAGAAATGACAAGTAGGATGGTTTCTTTTTTTTATTTTTATTTTTTTTTATAAATTTCTTTATTTATTTTTAGTTTACCACACACGGTTCTACATAGTTTTGAGTTCCAGTTTTTCTCCCCTCCCTCCCCCCTCCCTCCCCAAGACGGCATGAAGTCTCATATAACTGTCATGTATAACTTCGCATTGAATTAATTTATGCACTAGTCAAGTCGTGGAGAAGAATTTTGACCAATGGAATGAATCATGAGAAAGAAGAAACAGAACCAAAAAAAAAACCCTAAAAACAAAAACAAAAGAGAAGCAGAAAAGGTGAGCATGTAGTGTGCCTCAGTCTGTATTCAAACTTCACAGTTCTTTGTCTCGATGAAGATAGCATTCTCCATCGTGAGTCCCCTGGAGTTGTCCTTGCCCCTTAGGTTGCTGAGAAAAGCGCAGTATGTCAGGGTTGGTCCTCACGGAATCCATATATCTGTGGCTGTGCACAACGTTCTCCTGGCTCTGCTCCGCTCACTCAGCATTATGTCGTGTAGGTTTTTCCAGGTTGTTATGAAGTCTGCATCATCCCCATTTCTTATGGCACAATAGTATTCCATCACCTTCATATACCACAGCTTGTTCAGCCATTCCCCAATTGATGGGCATCCCTTTGATTTCCAATTCTTGGCTACCACAAAGAGAGCTGCTATAAATATTCTTGTACATATGGGTCCTTTTCCCGCTTGTGTGATTTCTTTGGATACAACCCTAGAAGTGGTATTGCTGGGTCAAAGGGTATGAACATTTCTATAGCCCTTTGGGCATAGTTCCAAACCGCCCTCCAAAATGGCTGGATCAGCTCACAACTCCACCAGCAATGCAACAATGTTCCAATTTCCCCACATCCTTTCCAGCATTTATCATTCTCCTGATTTGTTATTTTAGCCAATCTGACAGGAGAGATGTGGTATCTAAGAGTTGTTTTGATTTGCATTTCTCTAATCAGCAGCGATCCAGAGCATTTTTCCATATGCCTGTAGATAGCTTTAATTTCTTCCTCTGAAAACTGCCTGTTCATATCCTTTGACCATTTCTCAATTGGGGAATGGCTTGTATTCCTATATATTTGGCTCAGCTCCCTGTATATTTTAGAGATGAGGCCTTTATCAGAGATACTAGTTGCAAAGATTTTCTCCCAATTTTCTGCTTCCAGGTTTCTGAAAAACCTGGGAAGACTTACATGAACTGAAGCAGAGTGAAGTAAGCAGAACCAGGAGTATATTGCATATAATAATGATAATCATTATGAAAGACTTGGCTACCCTGATCAAGACAATGATCCAAGACAATTCCAAAAGATCCTGATTGAAGCATACTTTTAAAATTTTTATTCTTTGTGTGTGTGTGTGTTTTTCTTTCGCAACATGGCTAATATGGAAATATGTTTTATATGACTTCATATATATAATTGATATAGTCCTTGCCTTCTCAATGGGTGGGGGCAGGGCAGGGAAAAAAAGAGAATTAGGGACTCAAATTTTTTAAAAATATGTTAAAAATTTACATGTAAGTAGGAAATATTTAGTGAAATAAATAAAAATATAAAAAAATTTTAAAAATAGAAAGCTGGAACTGTTTCCCTTTCCTCTTTGTAGTTTCATAACTCAGAATAAGGTACTGCCCCCTTTTCATGTGGACATTCTATTTCACCAGTGCCTGGCAGAGTGCACAGAGCAGGTGCTAAATAACTGCTTTTTGAAAGTTCTGAGGACCTAAAAAAATAGCTTTTCAGATAAATGTACTTAAAAGATCTGTTTGAAGCTTCTAAGAGGGAAAAGCACTAGTTTTCCTTCAGCTAATCTGAACATTAATGCTTTCAAGACTTTTCAATTTATTTCTAGGACATTATGCATCAAAGAGCTATTTGAAGACTCTGGGACCATTGAATAAGAATTTGTGTTATATCTGATAGAAAGATAGTTTTGGACTTTCTTATCATAAGGTAAAGGTGAATCATTTCATACCAGGAGACACTATTTTGAAGAATAGCAAGGAAAAGCCAAACAAGAAGAAGAGAAGGGAAGAGAAGAGAAGAGAAGAGAAGAGAAGAGAAGAGAAGAGAAGAGAAGAGAAGAGAAGAGAAGAGAAGAGAAGAGAAGAGAAGAGAAAAGAGAAGAGAAGAGAAGAGAAAAGAGAAACCACAGACAGAAAAAGCACAGAAATTAAGCAAAGCCAGAAGAAAAGATGATCTGAACTCAAAGCTGAGAGAAAAGCTTAGAGCCTTTCTTTTCCCCTCCCGACACTGAGCTGAGAGGTGAGAAGACAAAGCTTTATTGCTGGGAACCATTTGAAGGAAAGAAGATTCCTCTGCTGTGGTTGAAGAGCTGGCTGAGCTCATCTGCCTTGTTCTTTAGTGCCATCTACAGCTTGAGTGAGGGGAAATCCAAGAGAGTTGATTTCATTGCTTCCCACTGCCCATTCTGGCTAGAGGGGAAGAAACCCCTTATAGCCCACAGGGCAGACATGCATAATTCTAAAGAATCTAGGTGTAAGAGCTTAGGTGTGAACAAGCATAACACCACTATTGTACTTAAAGAAAGCTTTACAGTTGCAGAGAAGAAGCTTCATTCATGAAAGTAGAGAGGCTCAGAAGAGTAGTTCTGTCCAGGAGGTGACATATAGTACAGACTGTTCCCTAAAAAGACCAAAGAAATCAAGTCTTGTGATCCAGAGCCATGAGCTGCTATGGACATATGGGTTTGCTTACTCATGTGTCTTACCAATAGGTTTCCATAAGCTCGTGCTCACTTTCTCCATCATAGACATTACATTGGTGGGACAGCGTGACTCAGTTGTATGAGCAGACCTTTTTATTCCTACTTTTATCTTCTATTAAGTGCTACATAAGTATAATTCATGTTTTTGATTTCTTGTTTAGCAAATATTCCATGTTTAAAAATTAATGGTGTCATTGTGATTGGGGGTATAAATGAGAAGCACACTGGTGTGGGCTCAGGGACTATTTTTTGTGAGTATATACATGTAATTCCTCCACACAAAGTTTGCCCCTAAATCTCTGAGGGTGAGTTATAGTCATGTAGTCACCTTTCTGGGGAACCACTTTGACCTTCCACTATGAATGCATATTGGTGATGTATGAGCCGGCCTTAGCCCTGGAACATAGAAAATCAGCGTGAAGAGAGTAGGGAATCAATGCCATACCATTAAAATCCTCTATAACAATATAGTGCTTTGCACATGCTTAATAAATTTCATTAAACTAAAAAGAATTAGCACACACACTGGATTCCCATCATCTTTGTGCCTTTGATCAAGTATTCTCTGTGTTGTCATGCCCTTCTTCCTTCTTTGCCTGTTAAACCCACTCATGCTTTAAAACAAAATATCACCTCTTCCAGGCTCTGATTCATCCAATCTCCCCTAAGACTGATGTCCTACTGACTGACTTAAAATTCATTTTCTGAATAAAGTTCACACCTAATAAGTTACTACCTAATAATGCTTATTAAAGCAATTTGTGTTGGTGTCTCCAGCTTACTCTCCAAGGGACTCTCAAGTCTTTGCCAGTACCACAAAGTCTCAATTCTGCAGTGCTCAGCTTTCCTTATAACCCAATTCTCATACATGGCTACTGGAGAAAAACACCATAGCTTTGACTATATGAACCTTTGTTGGCAAAGTGATATCTCTGCTTTTTAGTATGATGTCCAGATTTGCCATAGCTTTCCTTCCAAGGAGCAAGCATCTTTTCATTTCATGGCTACAGTCACTGTCTATGGTGATCTTGGGGCCCAAGAGTATAAAATCTGATACTGCTTCCATTTCTTCTCCCTCTATTTTCCAGGAAGTGACAGGACCAGTTGCCAAAATCTTACGGTTAGGTTTTTTTTTTTAATGTTAAGCTTCAAGCAAGATTTTATACTCTCCTCTTTTACTTTCATCAAAAGGCTTCTTAATTCTCCTTCACCTTCTGCCATCCGAGTGTTACCATCTACATATTTGAGAGTGCTGATATTTCTCCCAGTGACCTTAATTCCAGCTTTTGATTCATCCAGCCTGGCATTTCATAGGATGTACTCTGCTTATAAGTTAAATAAATAAGGTGAGAAAAGAACTAACCACACTTAACTTGGCGATCAGGAAACTGATATTTGAGTTCAACCTCTATTACTAATTAGCTAGGTAACCTTGGTCAAGCCATTTAACTTGATTCAATCAACAAGCATTTAACAAATATCTACTGTGTTGTAAGCACGATACTGGGCGATGGAGATACCAACAAAAAATGAGCAGCTCTTGTCTGCAAGCTTCCATACTATCAGGGGAGATAATGTGTCTACATATAAGTTTGTAAAAATACAGATACAAGGTATATACAAGGTAATCTGAGGGGCAGCGGGAGGCACTAGCAACTAGGGGCATTAAGAAAGGCTGCATGTAGGAGGTGAATCTGAGCTGAGCTTTATAGCAAAGTAGCATGAGGAAAGGGTCTGTTTCAGGCATAAGAGACAACCTATGCAAAAATACAGAAAAAGGGAAATGGAATATTGTGTATTAGGCGGAGCAAAAAGTCCAGTTTAGCCAGACTCTGGTAATTTTCTATTAAGTAAGGGGGCTAAACAAGGTCATTTTTCAAATCTCCCCACCCCCCCCAATCTAAAAGTCTTTTAGTATATGCAAAACAACTTATTCTACTGCTGGAAGTCCAGGATTCAACACATGGAATTATAAAGTATAATTCTCTCTTTACTTGACTTTTGGCCATCCCATTTTCCATAACTACTTATTGAGGTTAATGATACTTCATACTAGCAGGATGCTGGATAGATTAATATTGCTATAAAGCTTCATATAAATGTAAAACCATGACTAAAATAGAACTATAAATGCAAAGGCAATAACTCTGCAACCCTTAGGCTAGAACCAAAGTTTTGGGTTTTCTTGGACTACAGTCAATCTTGGAGACTTCTCAGTAAAAACTCTTTTTTTGGCCCTTTCCCCTGAGAACATCTGAATTTAGCTTATGTCTATCTAGGTCTCCACAAAAAGAGAAGAGACTCTCAGGTTTAGTGTAACAACTCAGGCTAATAATACATCCTATGTAGAAGAGGATTTGTTTTACCTGAGAAATAAAAGAGCTTAAGCTTGGTGTAAGCAATGAAGACCTGCTTCCCCAGCTATATGGCCTTCTTGGGCTGAGGTTTGCCTTGCTGAGATTAAGCATTTGGGTTACTACAAAGTCAAACAACCTTTCTTTCTGGTGAGCCCCACTTTAACAGCTAGCATTTACACAGCACTTTAAGGTTTGCAAGGCACATTTCAAATATTCACTCATTTATCCTCACAAGAACTCTGGAAGATGGGTGCTATTGTTATCTCCATTGTACAGATGATTAAACTGAGGCAGATAGAGGTTAAGTGACTTGTCTAAGGTCATACAGCTAGTAAATGTCTAAAGCTAGATTTGAACTCAGGTCTTCCTGACATCAAGTCCAACACTCTATCCACTGTGTCACCTTAATGCTTCCTCAGTCCTCTAGACTTATATGAATACTTTGATTGACTCTATCCTTCTACCCCTATCCCCCATCATTGGTCCAGACCAGCATATTTTACTTAATCCATATTACTAGAGTGAGGGAAATTACAGACTTACTCCTCTATATAATGGCTCTGTTCCTAGCTGCTTTAGCTTTGGTTGTTGCTTGGCCCAGTAATTTCTTATTCTCTTCAGGAGATGAGGTCCAGCAACGTCTATGCTTGTTCAGGAAGCTCCTGGTTTGGCTTTTATGTTCCACCATTGCTTCTCTGGGACCATGTGGTTCCCTTTTTACCTGGGGCTTATGCTTGGTTCTCCAACATGTTTATTTGACTGGGTGCTCTTTGACTGTCTCAGCTCTGGTTTTCTCTGTGTTTTTCTTTTGTCTCCTTTTAAAGGCCAAATCCATGGGTTTAGCCCAAGTATTCTAAAAGTGCCCATTAATCAATAGCCACCACACTCTAATGTTCAGAGAAGTGTTTAGAGCAAAGTAAGTTTATATTCTATCAAGGATATATCTTCAATGTCAAAATACATTCTTAGAACCTTGACTGGGCTCCACTGGATAAACTCTATACAAAAACAAGGCTTTATAGATTTATATATAGAATGTCTTTTATCCTCCACATCATTTCAACAGTATAATTTTTACTAATCCTTCAAATTCAATTAATTTTTCAAGGTACATAAATTTTGGAGAAAAACTGAGACCCATTTTGGTGAACAGACTTGGCAAAATTTCCATACTCAGTAAATATTACGTCCAAGAATCAAACATTTTCTCTTCCTACTTCCTACTGGACCTCCTACTAGATCTAAGTTTCTGATATCATTTTAGAAATAATTAATTATCTTCATAAGCCTTTAGTTCCTCTGTCATTTTATACAATCTCAAAAATTGGCCAATGTCTTTATTGAACAATATCACAGCAGCTCACCTGGCTCAGAACTGACTCAGGACAGAAAGATAAAACATCGTGGACATCAATACTGTTCTCCACGGCACTTATATCCTTTCCTAAAGTTTTATAATTTCATTACAAATCACATTCTGCTATAGTGGGATCCTTTTCTTTTTCATAAAAATAAAAGGGTGAGACTGTAACTTTGCAATAGATATTTGGGCTGTAATTTTCAGCAATAGTGATGAAGTTCTGCAACTTTACAAGACCACTTCACTTTAAATATAAAATCAAGTTCTTGTGCTTCTATTTATGGGGAAAGGCCCAATTACCTCCTGATTCAATAGTACAGAACTGTTGGAAAATGGTATATTATTGTAAAGAACAGCTGAGAGTAATGATTCCAACAAGGGAAAAGTCAAGCGTAAGGCTGAGAGGAAATCAAATTTTTACAACTTTGCAAAATTTTCTAGTTTCACATTATTATCTTGTTGCAAAAAAACCCAGCAATGTTTATATGAATGATGTCAAGAAGAAGGAATATCACATCACCCAAAAGAGCAGTTTGTTGCTGTGAAAGGGGGAAATTCTTCTTTTTTCTTGGCCATTTTCATTTCCATGCAGTGACTTTTAGCATCTTCAATTTGGAAAGTGGTATTCACCAGCAGTGGGAAATGACAGCACTTTATCTTGAAGTGAGCACTTGAACTATCCTCAAAATATCATCTTTTACATTTGGGCATTCTCCAAAAAAAATTAGTAGGTCCAAAACACAATTTGGGACAAGAAGCAAGGTCAATTTTGTTATACGGCAACAAGTACTGCATATGCATATTCAACATGCATAGAATTATGGCATTCCAGAACTACAAGGGATTTTAAGAAGCTATCTAACATAACTCCCTTCCCATGGCTAGATCCCCTCTATAATGCCCAACCAATTTTCCTTCAGTGTAACTTTAAAACTTGCAGTGATAAAGAAAATTACCTCACAGTTTCGATGTTCTTCCACATTTAAGGTTGAAATCAAACTTCCACCTATTAATCCTACTCTTCCCTTTTGGATCCTAACAAAACGGCTTTCTACCATATTTTAAGATAGCTATCGTGTTTCTCCTAGATCTTCCCCTTTCCTAGATAAACAACATGAGACAAATCTTTACTAAAACTTAGATACATAATAAGAAAAGAAAAAGAAACATATTATAAACTTAAATACAAAATAAGAAAAGAAAAAAAGCTTGTCATGTGCACAGCAGAACACAAGAGAGGGTTCAAAATATGTAGCAATCTATATATAATATTATTTCCCTTACTTTAGCCATGATTCTCTGGACATATCCTAATCTGTCATCATCCTGTAGGATTCCCTAAGTATAACATCATATAATCTGCAAAAATTGATAGTTTTGTTTCTTCATTGCCTATTCTAATTGAACTTCTTTTTCTTCTCTTATTGCTATAGCTAACATTTTCAGCACAATAATGAATAATAATGGTGATAATGGACATCTTTGCTTTATCCCTGATCTTATTGGGAAGGCTTCTAGCTTATCCCCATTATAGATTATGCTTGCTAATGGTTTTAGATAAATATTACTTATCATTTTAAGGTAAGCTCCATTAATATCTATGTTCTCTACTGTTTTTACAGGAATGGATGCTGCATTTTTTGTCTGATTATCTGAATATTAAATGATAAAATAGCACTTTGGTAAATGGTGAATCTATTTTCTCACTTGAGACAAATTTTAAGAGAGAGCCCTAGGTCACTGACCAAAGGAAATTTCCTTTATCGCCCCCTTTTTTAACCTACAGTGTTGCCAAAAAAAGGCTGTTAGAAGACAAATAGAGAATCTGTAAATTCAAGATGACACCAATTCCTAATTGATTTCCTATCAGATGTATGGATAAGGAAAGAATTTAGGACCAGACAAGATATAGGGAGCATTACAAAATGTAACATAGATCATTTTCATTTTATATAAAAATTTAAAAGTTTTTGCAGAAACAAAGACCAGCAGCAAGAAATAGAAAGAGAAATTCCATTTAAAATAGTTGGAGACAATATAAAATACTTGGGAGTCTACCTGCCAAGGCAAACCCAGGAATGGAGACAATTACAAAACACTATTCACACAAACTCAGATCTATATTAATTCCTCATGAGCCAATATAATAAAAATTACAATTCTACCAATTAATCTATTTATTCAGTCCCATATTAATCAAACTACCAAAGAACTATTTTATAGAGCTAAAAAATAATAAAGTTCATCTGGAAGAACAAGAGGTCAAGACTATCAAAGGAATCAATGTAAAAAATGTGAAAGAAGGTAGTCTAGCCATACCAGATCTCATACTATATTATAAAGTGATAATTATTAAAACAATCTGGTACTGTCTAAGAAATGGAGTGATAGATCAATGGAATAGATTAGGTACACAAGACATAGTAGTAAATGAGCATAGTAATCTAGCGTTTGATAAACCCAAAGACTTCAGCTTCTGGGATAAGAACTCACTATTTGATAAAAACTGCTGGGAAAACTAGAAAACAGTATGGCAAAAACTATATATAAACCAACATCTCACAGCATATACCAAGATAAGGCCAAAGCCAGTACACAACTTAGACATAGAACATGATACTACAAGGAAATTAGGAGAGTGTGGAATTGTTTCCCTGTCATATGTATGGATTAGGGAAGAATTTAGGACCAAACAAGATATAGAGAGCATTACAAAATGTAAAATAGGTCATTTTGATTTTATACAAAAATTTAAAAGTTTTTGTACAAACAAAACCAATGCAAGCAAAATTAGAAGAGAAAAGCAGAAGCTGGGAGAAAAATTTTTCCGCAAATATCTCTGATAAAGGCCTTTTTCTCAAATATATAAAGAACTCAGTCAACTTTATAAGGATACAAGTCATTTCCCAATTAATAAGTGGTCAGAAACAGGAAGTTTCCAGACAAAGAAATCAAAGATATCTAAAGTCATACAAAAATGCTCTAAATAATGATTGATTAGAGAAATGCAAATTAAAACAACTCTGAGGTACCACCTCACACCTATCAGATTGATTAACAGGACCAAAAAGGAAAATGACAAATGTTGGAGGGGATTTGGGAAAATTGGGACATTAAGGTATTGTTGGTGTAGTTGTGAACTAATCTATCCATTCTGGAAAGCAATTTGGAACTTTACCCAAATGGCAATCAAACTGTGCATATCCTTTGATCCAGTAATACCACTGCTAGGTCTATATCCTAAGGGGAGAAGGATCTACTTGTACAAAAGTATTATGGAGCTCTTTTTTGTGTGGTGGCTAAGAATTAGAAATCAAGGGGATGCCCATCAACTGAGGACTGGCTGAACAAGTTGTGGTATGTGACTGTGATGGAATATTATTGTTCTATAAGAAATGGCAAGCAGGATGATTTTAGAAAAACCTGGAAAGACTTTCATGAACTGATACAAAGTGAAGTGAGCAGAACAAAGAGAACATTGTATACAATAATAGCAACATTGTGCGATGATCAGCTATGAATAACTTTAGCTCTTCTCAGTAACAGAATGATCTAAGACAATTCCAAAGGACTCTTGGTGGAAAATGTTATTTACATCCAGAGAAAGAACTGATGGACTTAATGCAGATCAAGACATACTATTTTCAGTTTATCTTTTTCATGATTTTTTCCTTTTGATCTGTTTCTTCTTTAACAATGTAACTAATATGGAAATATATTTTACATGATTGCACATATATAAACTATGTAAAATTCTTTCTTTTTAGGGAGGGGGGAAGAAAAGGAGGGAGGGAGGAAATTTGGAATTCAAAAATTTTATAAAGGAATGTTTAAAATCATCTTTACTTGTAATTAGAAAAATAAATCACTATTTAAAAAATAAAAATACTAAATATACAACAAATTGAATAACATCTAAATTCATAAAGGAAAAACTAACCATAGTATAGGAAAAACTGAATGTCAAAAAAAATAGAGATTTCAATGTGCCCCTTTTAGATCTTTTGTTGTTAGTCGTTTCAGTCATGTCTGACTCTTCATGATCCAATTTAGAGTTTTCTTGGCAAAGATACTGGAGTGGTTTGCCATTTCCTTCTCCAGATCATTTTACAGATGAGGAAACTGAGGCAAACAGGGCAAAGTGATTTGGTGTCTGAAGCCAGATTTGAATTCAGAAAGAGGAGTCTTCCTGACTTCAGGTCTGGCATTCTATCCACTGCAGTACCTAACTACCCCCTTTCAAACCTAGACATATCTAATAGGAACAAAAAAGAAGTTAAGGACTTGAATAGAATTTGAAAAGAAATAGATGTGTCAGCCTTTGATAATTACTGAATGAGAAACCAAAAAAAAATATGTATTTTGTAGCTTTATGTGGTACCTTTATAGAAGCTGACCATGTACTAGAGTATTAGGAACTGATGAAAAATGCAAAAATTCATAAAAAAGTCCATTCTTTATAGATTTCTATGCAATAAAAACTATAATCAAAAGGGGGATGTGAAGAAATGATTCAGTGTAAAATGGAAACTAAATAATGTGATTCTAAAGAATAATGGGGGAAAAGAATAAATCATAGAAACAAAAAATAAATTTGTCAAAGAAAATGTTAACAATGAGATAACATACTGAAACCCTTGGAATATAGTGAAAGTAATTCTTGGGGAAAAGCACTTACCTTTAATACTTCCAACTGACAAAAGGAAGAAAATAAGAAATTAATTAATTAAGCAATGTAATTTTAAAAAATCAATGAATTTTAAAGTCCAAATTAATACAAAAATATGCTTCTTAAAAATCAAAGAAGAAACAAAAAAATAAAAATAAAAATGTATTGAGCTGATAAATAAATTAGGCTAGAATAAGCACTTGACCTGTGATTTTGTTGGTCAAGAAATTTCTGAATCAGGGAACTCCCCCTACAAATGTCACTCAGCGTCTTCTTTAGAACTTGTAACCTCAGAGTATTGCCTAGAGTTTAACTTGGCTAGGGTCATATAGCTAGTATATGCCAAAGACAGTTCTTGGATCCAGGGCTTGCCAGCTTCAAAGCCAGCCTTCTATCACTATGTCACTGTGTCTTTAAAAGATACCTTTAAAAAACTAGTAAGATAAACAAAGTGTTATACTCTGTAATATATAGAGAGAGAAATGAAAGACAAATTTCTACAATCAAAAATGATAACAGGGAATTCACAATAGAAATCTAGGAAATTATTAGAATAATTGTGTCAAATTGTATGTCATAGGATCATAGATTTAGAAATGGAGAAGGGGTCTTAGAGGCCATCAGGTCCAACTCCCTCATTTTATAGATGGGAAACAAAGAAGCTGTCCAGCATTACTTACAGATCCCTTTGCAACAAAAACCATAATCAAAATGGGAATGTGAAGAAGAAAAAAAAATTACACCTATAGAGATGTCACAATCTCCTCCCTCACCCCCAAGAATTCTGACCTTAATCTCTATGTAACTTTAGAAAAAACCAACCCATATAAGAGGGAAGGTAGATTTAGGGTTTCAGGGATGACAGCTTCTCCTTGTTTCTATGTACCATTTCAGTCTCATATTGGTACCCTCCCCAAAGGGAGGACAGGGATCTCCAAGATGGAATTGGGTTTACTTTTCTAGATTGGCAGGACTCATCTCAAAGTCTTCTCTTTCCTCAAACAGGGGAAAGATATCTGAGGTGAAATTCATACTCACAGCTTCATTTCTCCAAGAGCAGTTCCCTATCACTATACCACATTGCCATTGTCAACATAACTGAAAACAAAAAAATTACACAAATACAACAAGAGATTTAAAGAGTCCAAATCTCAGACACCAAAACTAAAGCAGTCATAATTGAATTCCCAAAGGTAAAAAACAAACCTGGGAGCAGATGAAGGTGAATTCTATCAAACATTCTTGGAAAAAGTAATTGTATTGTGTATTCCACAAGGAACTCATAAAAAATAGGGTTATAAGGTCAAACCTCTTCAATGAGAGAAAAATAGCTTTGATAATCACACTATAGAGAGATTAAGTAGAAAGATAACTATAAACCAACATCATCAATGAATACCAATGAAAAAATGGTAGGTAAAATAAAACCAAAGTTGTTACAGCGATATATATATAAAAGATCATTCACTATGAACAAATTGGATTTATATCAAGAATTCAAGGACAATTCAAAGTTAAGAGAACTTAATATATAATAGATTACATTGATAACAAAAAATTAAAATCACATAGTTACACCTATGGATATAGAAAAAACCTTTCAGAAAAATATAGTACTTGGTTTTTTAAAAATTAATAAAAAGCATGGAAATAATCAAACATTTTCTTAATATAATGAATAATATCCACAAGACTAAGAGGATCATTATTTGTCATTTATAAAACCAACAGCAACACTATTTTGTCAAAATCATTGTCGTTGAGGAGAAACACTCAAAGTGGCAAAACAAAAGTCTATTCCCAGGGCTTAATACAGTACATGGCATATAAATAAGTGATTTGTAATATGCTTTTTAATTGATAGATTGACATCGTCAAGATTCTTTTCAGGAATGGGTTGGAATGGATGCCTGCTAAGTTCCCTCTAACCCTTGAATTTTCTGATTCTCTCAATCTCCTTCATTGAGACCCTTGCCTTATCAGATATCAAACAATACTATAAAGCATTGAATACCAAAAGGATTTGATGATGATTATAAAATAGAAAAGCAGATCAATTGAAAAGATTAAAGAAGAAAGCCCAGAAGCAATTGAACATAGGTATACAATCATAGATTTAGAGCTTGAATGCATGTTTCATAAATTCAAATATATCAATAACTGTGACAATGTAGGAAAACATTCTGGGAAAACTAGAAAGGAGTTTGGCTGAATTTAGGCCTAGACTAACCTTTGTACACCACATATCATAATAAGTTCCAAATGAACACATGACAAATTTGAAAGGTCCCCTACTCAATAAACTCTAGGATCTTCCTATTGATCCTGTCAAATACTCTTTCTTCTTTATTTTCTTCTTTATAATTTCTATTTTTCTTTGTTTTATAGTGCACATAATTACTAATACAATAAAATATGGATAAGGTAGAGCACTTCTCCCCCCACCTCAGCTGATGTAGACACAGAAGGTCTGAAATGTAGTTTTGAGGTATGAATGAGTTGTTAGGTAAGTCCATTCCCTACCCCCTTTATCAAGTGTGAAAAAGCAAAATTGGCTCAACAAGCAGGTTAGCCACGCTTTTGGAGGCTTGAAATAGTTGGGCCCTGGATGAGTTTCAGATTTGGAAAGTTGAAGACAGGTGAAGGTCCCTATGCCTATATTAGACAGATTGGAGTCAAGGATAGAGTCAAGGATATCTGTTAGGAGATTATGGGTGACTGTGTGAGTATAAAGAAGACTGTGTGAGAGATGCAGAAACAGAACTAACAAGGTTTAACAACTGATTATGTGGAAGGGTGGGATTTGAGGGAAAATAAGAATTTGAAGATGACAGCAAATGGTAAAAACCTTGAGAACTGGAAGAATTATGGGGCCTTCAATAGTAATAGGGAAATTTGGAAGAGGGTCAGATTTGAGGTGAGTCTATTCTATTCAAGATGAAAGAGGGAATGGTACGATCCTTACTTCCCAGTCACCATTCTCAAACAAATCCTTCTCTGAGGGGCAGCTGTCACAGCCTTGAGGCTATCAAGGTGCCTGGGAGCTCCAAGGGGTGGCACTCCAAGTCCTCAAAAGAGAGGAGATTGGGCACTTGCACAGTAAAGGAAGAAGAAAGATTGGTAGAGCGTTGGAGGGATAAGGTTAAGTGTGTTTGTATTGAAGAAAAGCCCAGATTGGTTATTTGGGGAGGTTTGGGAATTAATCCATTTCCAACCCTCTGGTTGTTTAATGATCACATACTCTTTGGGAAGTGGTGGTGAGAGTATATAGCACCCCCTTAGGAATGAGCTTTGCACATCACTGGGCTAAATGATTAGTTCTTATACATACAAAAATATTTATAGCAGCACTTTTGTGATACCAGGGAACTGGAAACAGAGTGGCTACCCATTAATTGGGGAATGACCGAACAAAATGTGGCATAGTAAATGAATAGAATATTACTGCACTGTAAGTGGTGGGGAATATGAAGAATTCAAAGAAACAAGATGATGTCTGTGAAATTTAGAACAACAGTATAAGCAGAACCAGAATAAGCACCACAGTAATAAAAGGAAGACAACACTAAAAGACATCAAAACTAAAACTAATACAGTTACTGATCTTGATTCCAGAGAGCTGGTAATAAAACATAGCTCTTTCCTCTCAATAAAACTGCAAAATGCTAAATGTGCTGTGAAACATGGTAAATGCAAGTTGGGGATCTGTTAGGGTTAATCAGCAAACATTTATTAAGTGCCCAGTATGGGCCAGAGCCTATGCTAAGTGTTAGGTATACAAAGGCAAAAGACAATGTCTGCTCCCAAGGAGCTCAAAGCAAAATTTTGGGGAATAGTGTGGTACTAAGAAATAACGGCAATGAAAAAAATCAATAGAATATTAAAGAATATTTTCCTTATATCCACATCATTGATGCCTTACATAAAGTCATATAACTGTATTTTCTTTGGCTAACATAATTTTCAATATAATTATATTGTAATCACTGTTATCATAGCTATCACCAGCAGGCAAACAGGATCCATTTTAACGGGCTCCATTTTTTTGGACATTTAAGTAACTTGCTAAAACTATGCTTTGTTTCCATAACTATAGATTTACACAGTTTTAAAGGGTAGAGAGACCACTCAGAGTTGCAAGGGACATTAGAGGCCATGTAATATAACTTTCACATTTTAGAGGAAATAAGCTAGAGAGGTTAAGAGACTTGCCCAAGATCACACAGGAAATTGGAAAAAACAGGGCTTTAATCTGAGCCTTCTGGCTCCAAACCCAGCACTTTTTACAGAATTTCATTTTCCCTAGACAGGGGAAAGAGCAGAGTGGAATGGGAAGAGGACGTAGTTAACTTGAGAAAATATTCTGAGATTTAAATGAAATCAAACCAAAGACCAGATTCAGTCCTGGAGATTTATAACACTGATATTTTTAACACAGATATAATTAGAACCAAACCTCTATTTTGTAATTTGGGGTACATGAATAGAAGGTTAAGGCATATGGTGGAGATATTTCTGGTTATTTAGAGTGGTTATTTAGAGGGAGAGATTGTTAACACAATTTGTCTGAGAGTTTCAATTGGATTGATCTTCAGGTCTTTAAAAATCAAATAAACTGTCCCTTAATAAAAAGATCATTTCTTTCTATTAATAATTTTATTTAGTGTTTATTTTATATTCCATTTGGGGGTCTTAATCTGTAAGTTTATCAATGTGGAGAATTCCCGGCATGAAACCCCTTCCTCTGATGCCAGTGGGCAAGTAATCTATAATTTTTAGTCTTAGAGAATTATGCAGAGCACTGGCAGGTTAAGTGATGTGTCCACGGTCCTGTAGCCAGTTCGTGTGAGGTGGGGCTTGGACCCACATCTTCCTGACTCTAAGGTTGTTTCTCCCTCCAAAATCTTTTTACAACACAATACTCTCCCTCCTATTCCTTTTACAAATCTGTAAATGTTTCATAACCAACACTGTAAATGAAACCAATTTTTTCCTCTCCCATACACATCTCAACCCTTGGCCAAAATTGTAATACTGGTTAATTTTGGTATTATTTTGTCAAACACTAACAAGTCCTGTTTAATTGATGATAAAAGTAGAGTATTTTCAGAAAAAAAATATACACATATATATATATATATAAATGTCAGTTTTAATCTTTGAATTTTATTTGATACATGTGTGTCTATAAAATTATCTTTAAACTATCTTTATACAGGCTTTTAAAAAAAAGCCAGAGTTTCTTTTATTTGACAGATAGTTAATTTCTCTGCACTTAAGAGACATCATTCTATTCTGTTCCCCCTCTCAGGACTCTTAAGTGTGGGAGTTCTAGTCAACTACATCCCCACTGGCAAGTTAACTCCCATCTGATAATCTCCCAATCTTAGTGGTACAGAATCTCCAACAGTCTAAATGAAAATCACTTCTTGCAAACACACAACTTTGCTACAACTTCTTATTCTCTCATGCCTATCTACCTCAACCCCTCCCCTCCCAAGTCCAAATCCAACTCTGCCAGCCCCTCCATTGTGCCCTCTGTGGCCCTTAATATTTAATAATAATATAATTATAATAATACAATATTATAATAAACTTTCCTTCATTTGACTTTTACATTTTCCTTTTACATTTCTTTCATAATCAGGCAATTAAGGAGACTCTCCCCACTGAGACATCCTGAACAACATCACTAGTGGTGGATATACCTTCTCATGCTAGCCAACTACATTAGACCAGATGGAGGAATAGGCATACTCCTTGCTGCCACTTCCTGTCCTCCCTCTGCCACTATCATTCAATATTATCTTCCCCTTTATGGTTCGTTCCATCAAAATTTGTCCCCCAATCTGGGTGCCACTGACAGTTATTTACTATCTCCAAGTCATTCCTTTCCTTTCTCATAATCAGTACTTAGATCACAGTCTTCCTTTCCACTTCATAAGCTACCATTATACTAGGAGATTTCTGCATACATGCTGATGTTCACTCAACTATCCTGGCATCTTATTTCAACAATCTCAACAGCTATGACCTTCACTCCACTTCAGCCATACACAGGAGTGGACATATCCTTTATCTCACAATTGTTCCACTACCATGATCAAGAACTTTGAGATTCTTCTATCTATAATCTCCTATCAGTCCATTTCCCCCATGTCCCTTTCCTCCTAAACCTATCATCTTCATAATGACCTCCAGTCCTTCTATTCATCAGTGTTCTCTCAGGCCATCTCCTCTTCTCTGGATTTGCTTTCTTTCTTTCCTAACTTGACCCTATAGTTAACAAGTCCAAACCCACACTATCTTCTCCTCTCAAAACCCTTGCCCCCAGACCTATAATCATTCCTGCCTTGCCAAACTCCAACTTTAAATAAACATTTATATAGCACCTACTATGTGCCAGACACTGTACTGAGAACTTCGCAAATAGTATCTCATTTGATAGTGAGGAATACTCCCACCACTGCTCCTACTCACATGATACTTACTCATATTGATAGAAGTCATACCACCTTACTACTTATAAATGTATCTAAAAGTAACTAGACCATCACTGACACATGGCAATCCTTTTGCTCATCTCTGACCTATAGTCCAGGATTTAAGAACCGCTTGAGTCCTCTACCTGGGGGAGAAAAATCTATTTAACATTTGAAGGAGATATGGGATAGAGTTGACCATCTGATTGGAGGGTGAGTACCCCAAATATGCTTCTTCAACTAGCCAGGCCCTGATCACCAAGCAAAAACAGGGTTGCTCCAGAATGAGTACTATCCCCCTTTCCATGTCCTGTTCAGGGCCTGATAATCAAAACAGCATTGCTACCATGAAGAACATAACAGCTTGTTGCCCAGTGGCTCCACTTTGAGCATATACGATTTTGAGTCTTTGGCTGCCTGGACCTAAGTTCCCTAACCTGACCACTACTCCATACATCTTCATACTCATCCATGTATAAGTACATACTCTGAGGCTACTATCTCACAAGTATCATTATTTTTGCCTCCAAACCCACCCCTTCTTCCGAACTTCTCTACTTTTGTTAAGGGTACCACCATCCTTCAAGACACTCAAGTTTATAGCCTCAGAGTCATCCTTAACTTTTCTTTCTTCTTTATATTCCTTTCACTTCTTTCTAGAGATTTGCCACCATGGATTCAAGTTTTTCTATTCTGCTAGTATTTTTGAGTGTACAGAGCACAAATTCTGCCTTTTCTTCCCTTCTAACTTCTCTTGAGATTCTAATTTATCTCTTGAATCATTCTGGAGCATCCTGCTCTTCCATGTACCCATACTCTTGGGAATCCATAGGACCTTGTGTTTCATTAGCTGGGGGTTCAATTTCCTTTGCCTTGTAATACTCATTTTGAGACATTTGCAATCTTTTATATGTTTTGGTATTCATCTTCCCTTAAATTTTAGTATCTTCTGTGTTGATTTATATGCATGTGCTCTAAGTTTTTAAATAAATTTTCTTTTTCTGCAGATCTTCAGTGGTATGAGTCTTTTTTCCCTTATATTCCTCTGCCACTCACTTTCTGAATTCTCCTCCTTTGATGGTGGATTTACCCCTGGGGCTAGACCTCAAAGCTATCTTAACCTCCAAACACATGGGGAAATTTATTTTTAACCAACCTCAGTCCCTGCTCCAAGTAGTTTCCAGGCAAAGAAGTTTGGCCCTAGCTAGATTCCAGTCTCTTTCCCTTTATACCTAGTGCAGACTCACATGCTGGCCCCCTTATTCATTTCCCTCTGCCATTTAGTGTTCTGATGATGTCTGCTGCTATAAAGAGGGTGGAATGAGTCTTCCATGTTGGAGTTCCCTAACATAAGGGCAGCAATGATCACTCCCTCCTATTTCTTCCCTCCTATGTACTGTCTAGGCAGAGTACAGGTCTGCTGCTTGTCCCAACTAGATGCTGGGGGGAAAGGCAAGGGTAGCATGGGCCAACAGAGCCTGCAGCAGGAAGGACATCCATACAAAACTAACTTTGTATATCCTGCCAGAGTATAGAGGCTAGTGAGGGAGGGGTACTTAGTGAACAGGTTAAGCATTAACACATTCTACTATTCATTCATAAGGCTATTACCTTGTTGGGATTCTTTCTTTCTTATCCCATGGAAGCATCTGTAATTGCTCTACCTCTGACACATAATTCCTCTGTGGTAAAGTGGGGATTGAGAATTCATGGAGTCTGGGGAAAATATCTAGTCCTCCAACTTCTTGATTAAATCTCATCCTCATATACAATCAGATTCCAAGTCTTTTCAAGTCTTTTTTTCAAGTCTTCACAATACCTTTTACATTTGTCCTCTTCTCCTCTAGCCAGCGGCCTAGCCCACACCTTTATCACCTCTTGCCTGGATTATTATAGTAACCTCCTAATTGGTCACCTTGCTTTCAGTCTCTTACCTATCTATTTAATTTTCCACACAGCTGCCAAAGTGATTTTCCTAAAGTACAAGTCTGACCCTGTCATTTCTTTGCTCAAGATCCTTTGTATTGCCTCTAGGATAAAATGCAGACTTATCTGCCTGGCTTCTAAAGCCCTTCACAATCTGGCTGCAACCTTCCTTTCTAGGCTTATTACACACGTTTTATAATCCATAAAATGGAAGGCAAAATTCTCTGAATCACTTCCCTTAACTCTCCACAACACCCTGGCATCAATGGTGGCAGCCCACACATAGGATCAAGAACATATATTCATCTAGACAAGTCTGAGATTGGAACTCAAGTCTCCAACTTCTTATACTATTGGCTTCTTTCCTTGAGCATAGGTGATAGCAATCCTGAGATGGATTTCTCTAGCCTTGGTGGCACCTCATGAACTCCAGAGATCTGAAGTCATTAAGGGTTCTGAATGACCAGAAGCAGGAAGTGCTTTTTCAGCTATATCCTTCTTGGAGAAGAGGATATTTACCACTGAGAGGCTAAACCTAAGCTACGCCTTGGTTCTCCAGAAGATATGGACCTTGAGTGAGTTGCTTAGACAATGTTCAGCGGTCCTATGAAAAGTTTCATGTTTTGATATTTTAAGTAGCAGTCTCCCAGAAGAATATAATAAGAGTTATTTTCATGTTTTAAGTAAATTTCTAAGTGTGCTCATGGATTTTTTATGTTTTATGCATTTCATTTTGTGGTGGAGGAAATAAATAGTTGTTTTAAAATTGATCCACCCTTGACATTAAGCACCTTTCTAGAAAGGTACTCCCTCCTTTTGGGGAGACTCTAGACATGAGCTTCATTTAAGCCTTATTTGAAGTTTTCCTTGGAATTCCTGGGGTGATGGGATATTAAGCAAGAGAGTATGAGAAGAGCCCCTTGCTTTGGGGTCAGGCATCCTCAGGACATGCCAATCTACATAAACTCAGAGCTGGAGGGCCTTAGTAGAAGAGAATACCCCTGCACTCTGGCATATGGCTTTGTTGCAGATACTATGTTAGTGGTATTCTGGATTATAGTTTTCAGAGAATTTTTATTCAATCAGAGAAAGGCAAAAAAGGCAATATTTCCACAAGTTGGCTTCCACACTATTTTGGCTAGTTTTTCTATTTTAAGAGTAAACCAGAAATTCATAGACCATTTTTTCCACTATCAAGCTATCCTTGTTCTTCCATTATTTAATAATTTTTACCCAATCTTTCATCAGAATCACAATCAAATCCTACATGATTTTAAATTCAGGCCTAGAGTTACAGCTAAGATACCCAAGTGGTATTAATCTAGTACTGCCTTTTTTCCTAAACCAAAGCTTCCAGACAATTCCACAAAATATACAACAAATTCTCAAGTGACTGCATATTCCTTAACCACTCTATTAACTTTGTGATTCTAATACTTTGAATGGTTAACTGACAAAAGACAGCATCTATATTTCTATTGGTAAATTAATTAATGGATTAATTACAGCATTTATTAAGTCCTTAAAATGTGCCAGGCACTGTGCTATGAATTTGGGGTACAAATATGAAAGCAAAGACAGTTCCTACCTTTAAGGAGCTTACATAAGAAAGACAGCATATACAAGGGAGTTGTAGCCAAGGAGGAGTATGTCACAAGTGGAGCCATTGGAAAATGGGACTGATGTTTTCCCAAACGTAAAGGTGGAAGGTGGGAGGAGAGGAGGAATGAAAGTATCATATGTTGCATATGCTGGTAGCAGCTTGGCAAGAAGATGTCAGGAGGGCAGCCAAGAAGGTAACAAAACTGCTATGGTGCCTGTTATAGTGTAACTCTAATGCCATCACCCAGGTTTGATATTGAGATGAAATGAGGCACTCATAGATCATTGAGCATTTAACCCAAGGAGGATTACTTTGTTATAACACAGTAAGGATATACAAACAGGATACAGTGCTTCTTAGTTTCCCTGGACCTGGCCTTCTGCATGTCCATAAGGAGAAATATCTGGTCAATAGGTCAGGGTAAGATGACTTGAATGGGCTTCAGGAAGCTACCGCATTTAAGAGCCCTAGATTCCATAAGGCTAGGATTTTTAGGACAGCTAGGTGGCACAGTGGATAGAGTGCTGGGTCTGGAGTCAGGAAGAGAATTCTTCCTGAGTTCAAATCTCACCTCAGATACTTACTAGTTGTATGACCCTAGGAAAGTCATTGAAACTTGTTTGCCTCAGTTTCCTCATCTATAAAATGAGTTGGAGAAAGAAATGACAAACCATTCCCACATCTTTGTCAAGAAAACCCTAAGTTGGGGCAGCTAGGTGGTGCAGCGAGTACAGCACCAGCCCTGGAGTCAGGAGGACCTGAGTTCAAATCTGACCTCAGACACTTGACACATGTACTAGCTGTGTGACCTTGGGCAAGTCACTTAACCCCAATTGCCCTGCCAAAACACAAAAAAAAACCCCGAAGAAAACCCTAGGTGGGTTTTGGACAGGTTGGACATGACTGAACAACAACAATGGGACTTTTATGCCCTTAGAAACTTAGATGACCAAGAAAATTGACCCAGGGAAGCCAAAGTCAATCAAGTCCCAGGGACAGCTTTGCCCTAAGCCTATGACATGTTGGCAAGAGATTGGGTGACAGAGGAAGCCATGTCAGGGAAGCTAGAGCCAACGAAGGAGGCCAATCAGGTCACAGAGTCAGCTTTGTCTTCTTTTAGGTAAAGCTTCCCCATTTGGGGGCTGGGAGGAAAGAAGCTGTGAAATATTGGTCCTATCACAGCATCTCATTTCTCCTGGCTATTTTTTTAATTTAATGTTTTGGAATAGTTTATAATTGATAGACATACAAATAAGTTTGTCCAGAAACTTATAGGATTCAGATCAGCCCCACAGCATAAGCATAAGATAACAATCATATAGGAATTAGATTAGCGCAAAAGAAATAAATTTCTCTAACTTTGCTTCTATTTCATTTTGTTCAGTTTTCATGGACATCAGTATTGATCATCATATTTGAACACTGAGCATCATATTTGGAGTCACTCCAAAATTTCTCTTCCTTCTTTAAGCCAGCCTCTAACTTTCTCTCTTAGCAGATGCTTCCACTTTATGAAGAAAATTATGTCTATAAGCCAAGAACTTTGTCATCTCCTCTATCCCTCCCCTCACAACCTCTCTGCTTTTTCATGTATCCTGTCCTTGAAAAAGTTCTAAACAAGGCTAACCCCTCTTTCCATCTCCTCAATCCCATCCCTCTGCCTGGCACTTAAAACTTTCATGATATGTCTATAGCTGGATTTCATATTACTGCCCTTCATACATTCTACATTTGAACTACTTTACCACTAGCTGACCCTCTTCTTACTTACCTGAGCTTGTCCTGAGATAGCAGACACAGTCTGTTACTAAGTCTATACCTGAAGTCTTTCCATGTTGGTAGTGCCTACCAGAAATAGAATTTGTTGACCTAACTTTCAAGAATCCGCATTCATTCCACACAAAGAGAACTCCTAAGAATAGTATTTCTGTGAATGGATAAGAATTCGTATGCATGTAGCAGTTTATGATTGATCCAGTATTCTCCTTATCACAACCCCGTGAAGCTATTTTATAGCTAAGAAAATTAAATATTCACTTGCAGGAAAGAGGAGGAGAAGGAAAAGAGAGAGAGAAAGAAAGAAAAAGAGAGAAAGAAGGGAACGAAGAAATGAAGGAATGAAGGGGAGGGGGAGCTATTTTGGACTGTTTCCATAACTCCACCTCTGTCCCCATCCCACTCCCAGATGGGACAGATGTGGGCCCTATCTATTGCTTCCTTTCTCAACGCACTTTATTTTTATGAGATTTAATTTCACAGGAGCAAAAAAGGATATTTGACCTTAAATTTCTTTATATTCCACACCTAGAACTTTTATTCTTCAATTTCCTCTCCTTTGCTTCTGTGATAAATGGGCTTTGCAATTCTCAGGCCTGGCAAAGGGGACTTTGATTCAGGTACTCTCCCAAGGTTGTCAACGCAGCCCCAGTAACAGAGAGGGAAGCCACGTGGTCTCTTCACATGTTTTCCCTTTGGTGCCAAAAGTACTCTCTCCACAGTCTTCCCACCTCAAGGGGTAGAGCTTGAGGCCTGAGCTTGGATCTTGCCTATTTTTGTTAGAAAAAGGGAGGGAAAAAAGGAGAGGAGAAGAGGGAGGAGTAAGGAAGGAAGAGAAGAAAGGAAGGAAGAGAGGGGGAGAAGGAAAGAGGCAGGAGAGAGAGACAGAGACAGAGAGAAACACAGTGACAGAGAGAGAATGAGGGAGGGAAGGAGAGAGGAAAGAAGAAAGGAAGGAAGGAAGTTAGGAAAGAAGGAAGGAAGGGAGAGAGAGAGAGAGAAAGAAAGAAGGAAAGAAAAAGAAAGAAAGAAAGAAAAAAAGAAAGAAAGGAAGGAAGGAAAGAAGGAAGGAAGAGAAAGGAAGAAAAGAAAGAAAGAAATGTCATTTTATTGGAGAGTTGGCAGTAAAGTATAAGATACTCTGAGGTTTGATCAATTAGAAAATTCCTGATTCATCCTTTAGGCACTGTGATAAAACGATTCAGTCTTGCTTCATATTCCCTATATTCTGATGTCTGAATTGCTAGAGACTTCCTCTAATTCTAATAGTGGTAACCTCAAAGTGGTTTCTAAACTTACTAAATAAATAGCTTTCTAAGAGTAATACACCATATTTGTTCATGTTTTCAGTTTAGGGAAGGCAGACTGAATGTGACTTCAATAGTCCATCCAGCTCTATATCCTCTGATCCTATGATCATTTTGGAGTTGGTTCTAGTAAAGGCTAGTAACAGACCTAATGCTGAGTTTATTTCCCAAGTTAAAGAGAAAAAAAATTACCTAAGTAAAAAGTTCCCAAAATATTAAAACATTAGAAGTTGCATATACAAAAATACTTTCTTGACTTTAAAATGGACTTTATATCACTTAGCATTGCCAATGTTTTGTGTTTGTTTTATTTTTTATGAACTTTTATTGAGGCATAAGAATCAAGGTCAACTGGACACCAATCTACCCACCCAGTTGTGGTTTTAAAAAGTAGAATGCATACTTAACTCTAAATTCTGAACAAAGGCAATTTACACTAAATTAAAGGTTAACAATGATTTATTTTTTAAATGAGAGAATAATCACATGAAGAAAATCTGGATGTTTAAGAAGATCATAGCTTTGGGTGTTGACCTTGACTGATATTTCCACCCACTACTCACCATCAGCAGTTTCACTCAACACTTCATATCCTCAACAATCCTACGCAAAAGGGCTGTGTGTCTTGAGGACATTACTAACTCTGAAAACGCTGGAAGACAACAAACTGTATCTGGTCAGACTGTCTGTTTCCCATGCGCATCTTGCTTCACTGTGAAAAAATGCCAGAAATAGCATTCCTGCAGGATTTCCAGTTCAGAAACCACAAGAATGCTCTTTCTCATGGTATGGCAACTGTACAACAAGATGGTGTCATCTGGAAAATTACCGTCTTGGAGACAAATATTTTTTCCCTTCTAAAATGATTTAAAATAGACAGGGTGTTGCCCAGAAATTATGCTTTTCACCCTCCAAGGTAGAAGAGTCTTCTTAGAAAATCTCCCTTGACAGCAACAATTTTCATTGTTGAAGCCTTTCTGAAAAATCTTTGCATCTTTCTCCAAACATTTGGAAAATGTTCAAAAACTGACGACAGAAAAGAAAGGCGCTTCAGAATTTGCTACAAAATAACAGTTTAAGATGATACTAAGTTTGAACTTGAAATTAGTTTTTCAAAAATATTTTAAACATTACTAGTATAGTAGTAGCTTTCTTATTATAATTAGTACCTTGATAGCATTTATTTAATTCCCATTGAGTTGTCCCAGACATCATTTTAAATTTTACCAGTATTTCAATCACTTCTCTCACTTTGTATAAGTACCTATCATCCATCCTCCCTCAGTTGAGGGTAATTGTCTTCAAAGCATTGATAAAGGTAGGCCATTGATTCTCAGGGAGACCGCATTATGCAGTAGAATGATTGTTAGATTTGTAGTCAGAAAACCTGGATTTAATCCTAGCTCTGCCACTTACTGTGTGACCTTGGCCAACTCAATTAATTCTTCTAGGCCTCAGAATTCTTATCTGTAAACTGAGGGAGCTGGACTAACTGATCCTGAAGAGGCCTTCAAATCCATCATATATCCAAATATATGATGCTATGACCTATTACTCAAAATACACAAGGTTCCCAGTGTCAGTGACTGAGACATCCTTTAAATTTATTTTTTTCACCTACTCAATACTTACTGACTTCTCCAATACCATTCCTTGTAATTTTTAGAGAGAGAGACCTATTAATTGCATCTAATTAAGCATGACATCAGGGAAAACTTCCTAATAATTAGAACTATCAAGTAGATTGGGTTACTCCAGTAGATAATGAGTTTTCTCTCAATGGAAGTCTCTAAACAAAGGCTAGATGACTATGTATTAGGTATGAATTGGACTAAATGGCTGTTGAGGTCATTCCAAACTCTGGGATTTTGGAGTTCTCTACAGCTGTCTCTATCTGCGGTTACATTTAATAAGTAACATGCTGCCTTCATTGACCTGGAGTATCATGAAGAAGGAATGCAAAATAAAAGATTTTGGGGGGGTGGTTAACAAAGAAATATTTTCCAAACAAACATTTTTAACTTTTGAAAAACATGTTATGATGTCTTTTGTCTTTCTCCACCACCTTAACCTTCCAGATTTTGACAAAAAAAAATTAAGCATAAATTATAGTCACTGTATTTTGCAATGTAAACATCATTCTTTCCTGATAGTCAACCATTTTATGGGATTTGTCTCTTCTTGAAGACCTTCATTGAGTTTTCAACTAGTCATGTTTCAATTTCTTTCTAGTGATCTTTTCATTTAAATATTGCCATAGTTTGTGTGAATAATGTTCTTTCTTCAGCTTGTTTTTTTACTGTGAAATATTCCATTACATTTATATGCTGTTGAGGTTTTTTTTTTTTAGTCATGTCACGGTTGATAGGTACCTATTTGGTTTCTAGTACTTTGCTACCACAAAATGTGTTACCATAAAATTTGCTACCATAAAATGTGATTTATATTAGCCTACATTCGGTCTATATTAGTTTTTTGCATGCATTTGACTTGCTTGAGGTATGTGGGATCACTGTTTCAAGAGGCACAGGATGTTTAGATACTTTTCTTGCATAATTCCAAATTAAAATGCAAAGCAAGTGACCTACTTCATGGCCTTACCATCAGAATGCTTAGATGTTCCCATATATTCTGATAGGCCAGGGACGAAAGGTTAGGCTAGTACCTAATGTGGGAGATTAGAATGAAATGAGACCATCATAATCCATCTAACAGTTAACTATAGAAAGAGAACATTCAGGGCAGAAAAAAAAATTCATATGAGGACACAATTGATTCAAATGAACACAGCTTCACAGTATTGGTCATCTTTCTAGTCTATCAATCTGAAGCCTCAGGACCCAGATAAAGCTTCTCTTGATTTTCTCTATTCAGATAATCAGGAAGTTATTTCAATAGTCTGAGTCTTAGTCCCCTGAGCTAATTAAGTATCAAGGATAGCTTTAAGGAAAAAAACTTGCCTATTCATAGCAGGGCACTCTGGTACATATTCCTACTACGATACCACATTTTGTCATTTTTGCCAATTTGCTTGGTATGAAGCAAAATCTCAGAAACATTTAGTTTAGTGATTTGGATCATGCTTTCATGTTAGTTTGTAATCAATAGTTTGTAATTTTTAAACAAACTTTCTATCCTCTGACCTGTGAAGACTGACTTCAGTGTTACATATTTGTGTAACTTCCCTGTGTATTTTTGTGTAACAGAGTTCCTCCTTTGCATTATATAGGTCATGTCCAAATATACCTTCTCCATTCCAGTCTACTTGATTCTTGTGGAAAATAGAGGGAAATCTACTTCCAGTGATATATGACTCTTGGCTTTATAATGGGAGATGAAGAAGAATCAACTGGCTACTGAGATGGAATAATTCAGGAAACATACAACAGAGTGATCTGCCCTTCTGTTCTCTCTCTTCCCTTTGGCCTTGAATCATAAAGCTTGCTTTGAACTGCCCTCTAAGAGCTGAGTGGTGGAGGATCAGCTGCTTCTCACCCACCTGGGTGCCAGGAATGCATGGGTTTATCTATTTCTTTTAAATTTGTTCTTTCCTGATCTTAGATCTGAAATGGAGTGTTCAGGCAACATTGTGCATGGAAGGTGGATGCGATGGTGGCATCTGAATAAGGTGTAGAGAAAAGTGCAGGCTATGGATTCAATGAAGGCACAGCTCCTTAGGGCCCAACTGAAAGGCTTTCCCAAAAGAGAATAACCTCCAGGGGGAGCTACATGAAGACTCCATGAGAAGAGAAAAGGTCTTCCAGGGCCAGTGGCTATGAGGTTCCTCCTAGCCCCATGTGTGTAGACTACATGTATGTCTCCTTTAGATTCATCACTGGTGCTTACACATGAAAATTGCAAGAGATACTTCCCCTACTCCTAACCAACTTAAAACTGAGACTATGGTGTTACCACTATCATCTGAATAAGTCAGCTGGAACTAAACTTTTAGCTGCCCCAGGCTCTGCAGACCTTGCTGAGGGTCAGGTAGGATGAAATATATTTATAACACACGGGAGCCGCAACCACAATATTTGGCACAGACAGGTAACTATCCCATATGTGAATCCAACCCTATATACTCAAAGAGATTCACATGGTGTAATCTTTACATTCAAAGGTGTGCTGGTAAATTTTTAACAACTAACTCTCCAGAAAGAAAGAAAAAAAATTGTATAACGCACTTCCAAGTTTAACCTTCATGGAACTGAGTGTTGTAAACTAAAAATAAAAAAATCCAAAAAAAGTTTAATCATTATTAACATTTTCTCTATCACTTTCTAGAGTCTAGTCTAGACAATCAACAAAACGATTACTCAAGGCTTGATTGGTAGTGTTTGCTGATTTCTCATACTAAAATTTAACAATTAACTCTCAGTAACCAGTTTGAGCTGGCTCCAGTACACACATGTTCATGAGACCTAAATGAGCACATGACAACCCAAGAAACTTACAGCTGTAGAAGAAGTGCTACATTTGCATAGGAGACTTTTTATGAGTCATATTTGCTTTAATACATATATACATATATGTATATTGTTTTTCAATTGCTGTTTCAATTTTTGCTTCATTGATTTATTTGTATAAAAGCTCTGGATGTTTATAGTGAAAATTATCTATCACCTTTATGATAATTTGCTCAACTGAGAATTCTCTCCCTAGCCATAGCTGTTAAAGGTATCTGATCTCACTTTCTTCTAATTTTTAAATATTCAGGTTGCATATCCATTTTGAACTTATTTTGGCATATGGTATAAGATGGTGGTCAAAACCTAACTTCTGACAAACTTAGTAGTAGTTGTCAAAAAGAGTCCTTTCTCCAATATTGTATATTATTGGTGAAACAAACCTATTTCTATGTCCACAATGATGAACTTTTAAAGAATCAATAAGTAGAACCTAGTTTTATCATGGTAACATCTAATTACTACTGCAAACTTTTCTCAAAACCCTTGAATCTCTCACCAGCTCTCCTTGAAATCTCATTGAGAGCCAGTAAGCAGAAGTTATAGGAATCAAATAGATCATTGCCTATCATAATGAGCCAAAAGTTCACTCATAGGTGGTGACAAGTGACCTGATATACAAATAGCCTCTTCAAGATTAGGCACAATTTTCCATTTGAAATATTTCATTAGCCAAGTAAAATTTAGTCTCAGTCAAAAAATATCCCAAAGAGGCTCTCTTTCTTCAAGGAAGGATCTTAAATACCACAAAAATAGCTTCCTGATTGCTGTTGGTTTCCTACACCACCATTACCACCACCACCTTTCTACCTTTAGTGCTAAGTCAAACCTTCTGACTCTTTCTTTGGAAAATAGTTTGTCATCACTAGGGAATATCTCCCAAAGGATACCACAGCGGGCCTTAACCTAAACTAGTGAAGAAGGAAAGGAAGTATTCCAATTACTAAAAACAAAAATATTAAATAATCTTTTTTGTTAAATTTGCTCTTTACAAAGTGTCATAAGGATGATAATAGGACTCGAAGAGCTAGAATCAGCAGTTAAGTGGATGTCCGTGTGTCACTTCATCTTGTTAAGCACCCATCATTACATAGCATTAGAGCCCAGTGTCTGGCCAACTTGGCACTCAATCTTTCCACATAACACCATCTGGCAAGATTCTATCCCAAGACCAATGGCCTCTGGCCACACCACTCTGGGCTGCGAATCCATCGCATCTTACAAACTGTAAAGGGTCAGGACAGTTCTTGGATAGGAGCAAGTTTCAATTATTACAGACTGAGCCCAAAACCATCAAAGCTTTGCACAGATTGTTCCTCCTAATCCTTTCTTGAATTAATCCTTTTCCCACTGATCTTCTCATTTTAAGCAACCTTTCTCTCAAATGTTGATAATCTACTGTTTTCCTAAATCATCCTAACAACTGACCACACTCCAACATCTTCCTTCCTCTGACTTTTAAATATTTCCCTTTCTTGCTACATTTACATTTCTCTAAAACCAAGGTGAACTGGCTGCATACAGAGTAAACAGATGAGACTAAGAGAGTCATAAATCACAAAGTTGGATAGTTAGATCTTCCTTAACTCAGTAAAATTTGGTTCGTCTTTGCTTTCAAAAAAAAGGAGATAGAGGACTTTAGCTACAGTTTAAGGTAAACATATTAAATGCAGTAATAAAAGTACTGTACTGCAAATAAATAAAAGGCTGTTTAAGATTATAATACAAACTGATTACATGCAAGGAAAAGAGAAAACTCATATAGAATTAATGAAAGGTATTGCCAGAGCCCCTGGACAGAAAGATAAATACATTTCTTAAATGTACTGAAGTTACAGAGAAATGAAAATCTTCAATGACTACTTATTGCCTCTTGGATTAATTATAGTATTATGGGATTATAAATTTAGAGCTGGAAGGGACATAGGATGACATCTAGTCCTACCCTTTTACTTCATAGATAAGGAAACTAAGGTCCAGAGATTTTAATTGACTTAGCAAAAATCACATAAAAAGCAAGCAGCACAATCAGGATTTGAACTCTTGTTCTATGACTATAAATTCACCACTCTTTCTACTATACTAACATCAGCGTAGCACTGAAAGCCCACAACTATACTGTTCTCATATTCATTTCCAGTTCCCTCCTTTCTCTATCACAGTCAAAATGACCTACTAGCTGTTCCCCATATGCAACATTCTATCACCCAATTCCATGTCTTTGTATAAGTAGTCTAGAATTCACTTCCTCCTTAGAATCCCTAGTTTACTTCAAATCGCAGCTCTGCCCCTACCATATAAATAAGGACTCTCCTGGTGCCACAAGTTAACACTTGAAATTACTTTGTATCACTTGTATATGTGATAAAGACAACTAAGTGGCACAATGGAGAAAGTGCCAGCCCTGGAGTCAGGAAGATCTGAGTTCAAATGTGACCTCAGATACTTAGCTGTGTGACCCTGGGCAAGTCACTTAAGTCTGTTTGCCTCCGTTCCTCATCTGCAAAACGAGTTAGAGAAGGAAGTGGCAAACCACTCTGGTAAATTTACCAAGCAAGTCCCAAACAGGATCACAGAGAGTCAGACAGGACTAGAACAATTGAACAACAAAAGTTTGAGAATCACTTTGTTACATCTGCTTATCTGTATACATATTGTATTCCCCAATAAACTACAACATCCTTTCAGTTTTGTTATCTACATTCCACCTGTCTTGCTAGAAAAAAAAACTTTACAGAAGTATTTTGCTCTCGAATCAAATGCTTTTGTGTAGTCAAAGAATAGGCATAGTTGAATCTGTATTTGCTACATTATTCAGTCAATTGTATGATGTGTAACTTGTGGAGCCAGGGCCCTTCAAGAATCTGGTCCCACACATATTTGATTAGATCCTAGTGCCCTGATCTAAGGAGGGCCATTTTCTTTCTCATTGCCCCCACTTGGAATTGCTCCAGGAAAATCTCTTACATTCGTGGTATAGCTTGTAGATCAAGTCCCCCAGATGTGGGTGACAGGGTCCCCAGGTCCTGTAAACAAGGAACTAACTGTATGTTTTATAGGGCAGCCTTTATTTCACGCCACATAAAATATATATAAGCTGTAGAGGACTCAGAGGAATCCATAAATATCTGATACAGAAAACACATAAAATACTCAAATCACTCCACCCTCTCTCCAGTAGAGAAATGAACTTGAGATTGCTATCAAGGCATCACCTGACATGCCAGAGTAATTCTTCCTTCCTATAAGGTCTTATGCAGTCACTTCCAAATTCATATGATCACCCTGTAGTTTAGATTCTCTCCAAAATTAAACACACTTTGAGAACTGCTGAATAAGCAATCAATTCCTTTTCGGTCAGCTCTGCACTGTTCAAGTAACTTATCCGCCTTGCTGTCCAAGTAGAACACTACTCAGGAACTATATGGAATACCTTTCTCAAAACATTAGGAAATTTCATCTCTCTAGAATGTCCAGTGTCAGAATTTTCAAACTCAGGAAATTTTAAAGTTTGGGTTGCTAGGACTTCCCTCTCAGAGTAAATAAGTATAAATATATCTGCTTCTGCCATGTTCTTTTGCAGGAGACCTCTGAAGGCCCCGCTACCACCATCCATTAAATTGGGAAAGCCCACTTTCAATATATCTCCTCTCAAGCTGTATACAAAGACATTTACCACAGCCATATGCTTCTGCTACAAATCAACCATCATTGGCCCTAGGTGGTACAGTGGATAGAACACTGGCCCTGGAGTCAAGAGGACCTGAGTTCAAATTCAGACTCAGATGCTTATTAGCTGTGTGACCCTGGGCAAGTCTCTTAATCCTAACTGCTTACAAAAAAAGGAGGAGGAAGAGAAACCTCAAATATGACTTTCAGCTTTCCAAAAGAAAGTACAAAGGGAAAAGGAAAAGAAGATGTGGTATTAATGTGATTAAAGATGTACCTCATCCATTTAATACTCCTCAGGTGGATAAGTATATATATATATCCTAATATATATATATATATTAGGATTGTATATAAGGAGATATATTTATTGATATGTATAGATATATAGATTTATATACCCTGAGGGTGGCCATTAAGCTCAGAGAGAGAGAACTGGAAGGGTTGAAAGAGAGGACTGCAGAGAAACAGAGAGAGATCTGGAAGAGACAGAGAGAGAACTAGAAGAGCTAATAGACAAAGACAGAGAGACACAGGGACAGAGAGTGAGAAAACTGCAAGGGCTCTGAGAACTGCAAGGGCTTTCAGAACTGCAGGCTCTCAGAGGAGAGGATGCAGGCAAGCAGACAGTTAGGATTCATGAGTGAGTGTTTACCGGAAGGCCTTAGCAGAGGAGAAGGTTACAGGATGACTTGGCTCCTTGCTGCAATATTGTGTTTTAATTTCCTTATTGTTACACTGAAGTGGATTTACTGGTTTCAGGATACAATTGTTGCTATGTGTAATTGGAATTATTGGTTTCAGAACTTGATCCTCTGGTGTCTGAATAAATGTTTTACTTCTTCTGCCTTCTACATAGACAGCCTCTTATATTTTGTGATTCCTAACTATACAGGCATATTCATGGTCACCATCGATGTTATGAGTCTTGCTTTACTGATACACAGGAAGATCAAAACATGAACTCAGAAGAAAACAAAGTCAAAGCTCCTACATCCAAAGTCTCCAAGAAAAATATGAATTAGTCTCAGTTCAAAAAAGATTTTAAAATCAAGTAAGAGAGGTAGAGGAGGGGGCAGAGCCAAGATGGCAGCCGGAAAGCAGGGACTAGCGTGAGCTCCCCACCAAGTCCATCCAAAAACCTATAAAAATGGCTCTAAACCAATGCTAGAACTGCAGAACCCACAAAATAACAGAGGGAAGCAGGGCTCCAGCCCAGGACAGCCTGGATGGTTGCTGGATGAGGTCTATTGCGCATGGAGCTGGGAGCAGAGCCCAACGTGGGCCGCACAGACCAACTAGACCAACTAGTGGGCCCTGGTGCCCTGAATCAGTGAGCTGCAGCAGTTACCAGACTTCTCAACCCACAAACACCAAAAACAACAGAGAAGGTTAGTGGGAAAAGCTGCTGGGGACAGGGTGATAGAGTTCCTGGTTCAACCACCACCCTGGGGGCAGCGGAGGTGGGGCAGCTACAGAACTACAGCTGCAGTTGCTTCTGGCCCCAGGCCCACCTGGTGGGAGGAATTAAGTGGTGGATCAGAGCAGGAGTGCAGAGCCTGCTGAAGATCTAAGTCCAGTCCAGGTTGAGGGTTCTTGGGGAAGGAGGAGTGCTGGTGTGGCAGAGTTGGCTGTAATAGCTCTGAAATCAACAGCACATCCCCCCAAGCTTGGAACAAAGTACTCTTTACTCTACAAGCAGTCATACCCTGCTGAAAAACTCAAGGGTCAAGTAAGTTGGCTGGGAACATGGCCAGGCAGCGAAAACGCACCCAGATTCACTCTCAGACTTTGGAATCTTTCTTTGGTGACAAAGAAGACCAAAACATATAGCCAGAAGAAGTCAACAAAGTCAAAGAGCCTACAACAAAAGCCTCCAAGAAACACATGAACTGGTGTCAAGCCATGGAAAAGCTCAAAAAGGATTTGGAAAAGCAAGTTAGAGAAGTAGAGGGAAAATTGGGAAGAGAAATGAGAAGGATGTGAGAAAACCATGAAAAACAAGTCAATGACTTGCTAAAGGAGACCCAAAAAAATACTGAAAAAAATACTGAAGAAAACAACACCTTAAAAAATAGACTAACTCAAATGGCAAAAGACCTCCAAAAAGCCAATGAGGAGAAGAATGCCTTGAAAGGCAGAATTAGCCAAATGGAAAAGGAGGTCCAAAAGACCACTGAGGAAAATACTACCTTAAAAATTAGATTGGAGCAAGTGGAAGCTAGTGACTTTATGAGAAATCAAGATATTATAAAACAGAACCAGAGGAATGAAAAAGTGGAAGACAATGTCAAATATCTCATTAGAAAAACCACTGACCTGGAAAATAGATCCAGGAGAGATAATTTAAAAATTATTGGACTACCTGAAAGCCATGATCAAAAAAAGAGCCTAGATATCATCTTTCAAGAAATTATCAAGGAGAACTGCCCTGATATTCTAGAGTCAGAGGGTAAAATAGAAATTGAAAGAATCCACTGATCACCTCTTGAAAAAGATCCCAAAAAGAAAACTCCTAGGAATATTGTAGCCAAATTCCAGAGCTTCTAGATCAAGGGGAAAATACTACAAACAGCCAGAAAGAAACAATTTGAGTATTGTGGAAACACAATAAGAATAACCCAAGATCTAGCAGCTTCTACATTAAGAGATTGAAGGGCTTGGAATACGATATTCCGGAGGTCAGTGGAGCTAGGATTCAAACCCAGAATCACCTACCCAGCAATACTGAGTATCATGCTCCAAGGCAAAATATGGATTTTCAATAAAATAAAGGACTTTCAAGCTTTCTCAGTAAGACCAGAGCTGAATAGAAAATTTGACTTTCAAACACAAGAATTAAGAAGAGCATGAAAAGGTAATCAAGAAAAAGAACAAGAAAAAGAAATTTCAAGGGACTTACTAAAGTTGAACTGTTTTGTTTACATGCCTACATGAAAAGATGATATGTATGATTCATGAGACCTCAGTATTAGGGTAGCTGAAGGGAATATGCATATATATGTATATATATATATATATATATATGCATATGTGTGTATGTATATATATATGTATGTGTATATATATATATATATATATATAGAGAGAGAGAGAGAGAGAGAGAGAGAGAGAGGGCACAGGGTGAGTTGAAGATGAAGGGATGATATCTAAAAGAAATAAAATCAAATTAAGGGATGAGAGAGGAATATATTGAGAGAGGGAGAAAGGGAGAGATAGAATGGGGTAAATTATCTCACATAAAAGTGGCCAGAAAAAGCAGTTCTGTAGGAAGAGAAGAGAAGCCAGGTGAGGGGGAACGAGTGAATCTTGTTCTCATCAGATTTGACCAGAAGAGGGAATACCATACACAGTCAACTGGGTATCTTACCCCACAGGAAAGAAGGAGGAAGAAGATAAAAAGGGGGGATGATAGAAGGGAGCGCAGATGGGGGAGGAGGTAATCAAAAACAAACTCTTTCTAAAAGGGACAGGGTCAAGGGAGAAAATTGGATAAAGGGGGATGGGTTAGGAAGGAGCAAAATATAGTCTTTCACAACATGAGTATTGTGGAAGGGTTTTACATAATGATACTCATGTGGCCTATGTTGAATTGCTTGACTTCTTAGGGAGGGTGGGTGGGAAGGGAAGAGGGGAGAGAATTTGGAACTGTGTTCAGGGAGCTCTTGCACCTCTAGTGTGTGAGCCGTCGAGCCCTTTTCAGGGTTGCTTATTCACCTTTGAGGTCTACCTGCCCCCCAGCTCTCACCTGTGGCTCCAAGAAGCTGTAGCATTCACAGTGGCCACACCCCATGAAAACTGACTCCTTCAGAAGGACTAAACCAGACTGAGGGGGGTCTACCCCAAGCATGTGAAGACTTCCCTGCAGAACAGGCAGATGTGAACATTTTGTTTTAATGGGCTCTAATGACTGGAAGAGAGAGTGAAGCTCATGACTTTGAGCAACTTTGCCTCACTTAAGTCCAATTTACCGACAAATCAAAAGACATCACCCAGACTCTGACATCATGATGTCGTTTTGGTCTTCTTCAAGCACAAAGAACAAATAACAACAACCACCATTCCACCTTGTAGACAAAGAAATCCAAGTCCTCAAATCTATGCCACAAATCATCTTTTTCCAAAATTATCTGAATCCTATCTGAAAGTTTTCTTCATACACACATTAGTTAAAATAGAGTTCTTTTTCTATTCATATTAGGTATCAGAATGTTCATCTATAACAATGACAATATTTTATATCCTTTGAGAATATCAATCTCTCTTCCTTTACACAGAAACACTTTTTCTACCTTTTTCATCATTAAGTATATTTTATGAAAAGGGCCTTAAAGTGACAGGGTACCTTACATATGCAAAGGAGAATGACCTTTAAATTGGGAATAACACAATGAAATGATTAATTGTGATTTGTGGCCTAACAAAAGTGAAGAGATAGTAAGAGATTCTCTTATCAATTTTGATGAATTCAAGTCACCGAGCCCAGATGAAACTGAACACAGGTTAGGTAACACAGTGGATAGAATGCTGAACCTACAGTCAGGAAAATTTGAATTCAAATCCAGACCCAGACACTTATTAGCTGTATGGTCCTAAACAAGTCACTTAACTTAGCTTGCCTCAGTTTCCTCATCCTTCAAATAGGGATAATTATAACAAACCTACTTCCCAAGGTTGTCTTGATGACCAAATGAGATAATCGTAAAGCACTCAGCCCAGTGCCTGGCACATAGAAAGTACTATATAAATGTTAGTTATCATCATCATCATTATTATTAAAGAATTGGCAAATGTGATAGCTGAGTCACTTTCTGAAATATTTAAAATACTGTGGAAAATGGGAGAAGTACCACAAGGTTTGGGAAGGACAAATGTGGTCCCAAATTAAAAAAAGAAAGAGAAAGAATAGTCTTCAAACTACGGCGAGTTTGCCAGTGAGCTTGATTTCAATTCCTGGGAAATTTCTAGAATGGATCACTAATGAGATGGTTGGTGAACATCTAGAAAAGGAAGTGGTATTTTAGAAGAGCCAGCATGGTTTCATCAAGAACAAATCATGCCAAACTAACTGAATTCCCTTTTTTTGACAGGATTACTGAACTAAAAAGTTAGGGAAATGCTAGGGATATGATTTACCTACATTTTGGCAAAGTTTTTGATAAAGAATCTCATACCACTCAGAACTGACTGGATTGCCAGATTCAAACAGTAGTTGTTAATGGTTCAATGACAATATGACAGGAAGTGTCTTAGAGGAATAACCCAGGAATCTTTACTTGGCCTTGTGCTTTTTAACTTCTTTATGGGTGACTTGGATAGCAATAAAGATGATAGGCTTATCAGATCTCAAGACCAAAAAAAGCTTGGCAGGATACCTGAGACGCTGGATGACAGAATCAGGTTCTAAAAGCACGTTGACAGGCAGATTGTAACCTAATAATAGGAAATTCTACAGGGATAAATGCACTTGGGTACAAAAAAATGAACTTCACAAATTGAAGATCAATCACTCAATCACCAAATATTAATTAAGCACCTATTATGTATACCCAAACAATCATCAGATATTAATTAAGTACCTACTATGTACCTGGGGCATCAAGGTGGCACAATGGATAGAGTATCAGGCTTAAAGTCAAGAAGACTCATCTCCCTGAGTTCAAATCTGGAATCAGACACTTACTAGCTGTGTGACCCTAGGCAAGTCACTCAATCCTGTTTGCCTCAGTTCTTCATCTGCAAAATGAGGTGGAGAAGGAAATGCCAAACCACTCAAGTATCTTTGCTAAGAAAACCCCAAATGGAGTCATGAAGAATCGTATCCAAATGAAATGACTGAACAATGACAAATGTATCTAAGAGGTTCTAGGTACTGAGGATACGAATACAATGAAACAATCCCTACTTGCAAAGAGCTTTCACTTTAATAGGAAAGACAACAAATTATATGTACATGTGCATGTATATGCCTATCAGAATAAATATAAAAAGAAAAAATATAAATAAATGCAAAGTACTTCTCTCCAAGGTAGTTTGGAAGGGAAAGCACTCTCCAGCAGCTGCAGCAATCTGAAAATGCTTCATGTAGGTGGTGGTATTTGAGCTGAATCTTGAAGGAAGAGAGTGACTCTAAGAAGCAGGGAAAAGGAGGGAGTGTATTCCAGCAACAGGAGATGATCAGTGCACAGAAATGGAAGGTGGACTGTCCTGTGGGAGGAAGACATTTGGACGGATCTCAGAGTATAGGGTGAGGAATAATGTACAAGGAAGGCTGTTAAGATGGGTTAGGTCCAGGTTGTGAAGAGCTTTAAAATCTACACAAAAGACTATATTTGTCCTAGAAACAATAGGGAGCCACTGGAATTGATTAAGTGAGGAAGCGACATGGTCAGATCTGCACTTAAGGAAAATCACTTTGGCAGCATTATGTAGCATATAATGATGTGATAAGAGTATTGGGGCAGAGGAACAATTCAGGAAGCTATTGCAACAATCAAGGTGAGAAACGATGAGGGATTGAACTAAAGTAGTAGCTCTATGAGCAGAGACAGGGATGGGTTAAGATCAAAACAGCAAGATTTGGCAGCTGATATAACACGGAGGGTGAAAGATAGTGAGGAGTCCAAGATAATTCTAAGATGATAAACTGGGCATAATGGAAAGGTGGCAATGCGTTTGACAGAAAAAGTGATGTTTGATAGATAATAGATTTGTTTAAATTTTTATTTCCAATTCTGAATTCTCTCCTTCCCTCCAGTCCCTCTCCCACCCATGGAGAAGGTAAGATATGATTCACATATCCGTATGACGTCATGCAAAACATTTCCACATTAACCATGTTGCCAGGTGCGGGGAGGGGAGAGAAAGCAAGAAAAATAAAGAAAGTGAAAGAAAATGCACTTCAATCTATACTCAAGAGTTCATCAGTTCTCTGTGTGGGGGTGGATAGCATTTTTCATCATGAGTCCTTTGGTATTGTTGTGGATCACTGTATGGATCTTTCATATAGTTGATGGTCATTACAATATTGCAATTACTGTGTACAATGTTCTCCTCATTCTGCTCACTTCACTTTGTGTCAACTCATATCACTCTTCCCAAGTTTTTCTCATCCTGATCATTATTTCTTACAGCAAAATAAGTAGTATTCCATCACAATCATATACCACAACTCATTTAGCCATTCTCCAATTGATCAGCCTTTCTTCAGCTTCCAATTCTTTGACACCACCAAAAAAAAAGCTTCTATAAATATTTTGTATGCACAGGTTCTTTTCTTTTTTCTTTGATTTCTTTGGGGTATAGACCTGATATTGGTGTTGCTGAGCATATAGTTTTATAGCCCTTTAGATATAGTTCTAAATTGTTCTCCAGAATGGTTGGACCAGTTCACAGCTCCACCAATGGTGTACTAGTGTACCTTTTTCCCCATCCCCTACAGCACATATCATTTTCCTTCGCTGTAATCTTAGTTAATGTAGTGAGTGTGGTGGTTCCTCAGAATTGCTTTAATTTGCATCTCTCTGTTCATAATTTAGAAGACTTTTTCATGAGACTATTGATAGCTTTGGTTTCTTTTTCATATCCTTTGACCTTTTATTAATTGGGGAATGGCTATCATTCTTATAAATTTGGCTCAATTATCTATATATTTAGTAGAGTAACTTATTGTAATTTTCCCCCAGTTTCCTCCTTTCCTTCCAATTTTGTTTGTATTAATTTTGTTCAAAAACTTTTTAATTTAATGTAATCAAAATTATCTATTTTACCTCCCATGATTTTATCTCTTGTTTGATCATAGATTCTTCCCTTATTCATAGATTTGACAGGTAATTGTCCATACTACCCTAATTTGCTTATGACATCACCCTTCATGTCTAAATCTTGCATTCATTTTTAGCTTATCTTGGCATATGGTGTGAAATATTGGTCTATGCCTAATTTCTGCCAGATTACTTTTCAATTTTTCCAGAAGTTTTTGTCAAGTAGTGAATTCTTGCCCCAATATCTTGGATCTTTGGGTTTCCAAACACTAGGCTACTTCCTTATTGCTATTCTTGTTGTTCAGTTGTTTTCAATCATGTCTGACTTTTGTGACCCCATTTGGGATTTTCTTGGCAAAGATACTGGAGTGGTTTACCATTTCCTTTACCAACTCATTTTACAGGTGAGGAAATTGAGGCAACCAGGTTTAAAACTGTATAACTCAGGAAGATGAGTGCTCCTGACTCCAGGCCCAGCATTGTATCCCATTCTGTATATTGTGTATCTAATCTATTCCATTGATCAAATACTCTATTTTTATCCAGTACCAGTTTTGATGATTGCCACTTTGTAGTATTTTTTGCCTTTCTATGTATTGCCAGAGATTAGCACAGTGTCTCTAGTATAAATACAAAATTTCATTTGGCATTCAAAGCCCTTCATAACATTGTTCCTCCTAACATTTTTAGTTTTCTTACACCTTACTCCCTACCATGAACTCTTCAATACCATGACACTGGCTTCCTTGCTATTCTGTGAACAAGACTCCGTCTCTAAGCTCTAGACATTTTCTCTGCTTGTCCCCAATGCCTGGAACACTCTCTCTCCTCAATTCTGCCTACTGATTTTCCTAGATTCCTTTCATTCCTAACTAAAATCTCACCTTCTACAAGAAACCTTTCCCAACCTTTCCTAATTCTAGTGCCTTTCCTCTTTTAATTATTTCCTTTTTGTCTTTATATAGCTTGTTTGTACACATTTGTTTGCTTGTTGCCTACCTCATTAGATCGTGAGTTCCTAACAGAAAGGTCTGTTGCCTCTTTTTGTACTAGCACAGTGCCTGGCATAAAGTAGACATCTAACAAATGTTCTGACTGATTGACTGACTGAACTCCTGGATTAAAATACTTTAGGGGAAGGCAACTGCAGAGGCATGGGAGATGGTCAATAATTCTGAAGACACAGAAGGAAACAATTACAATGAGGAAGGGAAATGGGGTTCATCTGAAGAAATGAATATAGATGCACAGAGAACTCACCATGCAACTTAAAATAACAAAGAACTTAAAAGGAAAACCAGGTAACAGAGAATAAATAGAGTATGGCACAATCCTCTAAAGTTAGTGTCAAAAATTCTTAAAGCCAATCCCAGCAGGCAACCCAGTCAGAGCAGTACAGGCCGACAGAGCCAACCCCAGCATGTGGACCACTGCTCAGCAACTATGAAAGCCAGAGCAATGAGGATCCACAGCAAAGGCCACCACTCAGCAGGTGGTATCCAAAGAAAAAATGAGAAAAATAGACCATCTTTGAAAACTGTGAAAAATGATAACAAATCAGAAACATCTAAAGATAAGCCATTCTGGGGGGAACATCTTTTATCTTGATTTGCTATCCATTGTGATCTCTGAAAGACTGGAAAAGGACCTCAAGGAACTAGGAGGGAGAGTTGAAGAATTTCTCAGCAAAGATATGTTACCTAATTTCGAATAAAAAGGAAGGAAAATAAGCTCAGACACTAGGGTGTAATACTCTTGTCGCAAGTCCAAAATCAACATATACAGGAGGAAATAGTTTACCTCATTTTAGCTGTGATAGAAGTTCATTCAAGACTCCAGATCCAGTTTGTATAAGCAGAGGAAAATTATTAGTTAAAAGAGCTATCAAGGGACATGAATTCATCCCTTCAAATAGTAAAAACACTGTCAAATGTTTTGTCCTGGGGAGTGAAAATTCTTCTTATTGGTGATACTTAATACTATATTGAAAAAAAGAAAAAATAATTGTATCAGATCAAGAAACCAAGCACATCACTAAGAGAGGTTGGGAAATGATTTGGTACTCAGAAAACAAAAAAAGGAAGGCTCGAAAAGCCATTTGTGAAGGTGGAAGATACGAGCCACCATTACAAATCATATTTACTTCAGTTGTCCAATATACCTCTCATAAACTACTCTGTTCCTAAGAGCCAAAGTCTTTTTGATTTGGATAAGACATCTGGTCTACAGAAGCTAAACAAAGGAACAAAATGGGTTGTGAACCAGATGAAGGGCACTACCCTCCCATGAAGTCCCACCTCAAAGAGACCAAGAAGAAAATCTACTTTGAGTGCTGCTCCCAGAAATATGATGTGCTCCATCTTCTAAGTGAAACGTAGAAACTTTGCACAGAATACTCAGTATTGTTGATGATATGATATCCAAGTTGGTCTATGACTTTGTAGAATACGAAAGCAAGATGTCCAGAAGAGTAAAATGCAGTATTGGATCTTTTGCCCCCATAAATGGAAATACATTTAAAAGGAAGAAACCTGAAAAACAACTGGAATGGAATCTGGTTTCCAAGAATGACCCTAAGGAAAATACTACCAAATAGATGGTCCAATATCAAGAAAGCAGGGATCCTGAACAGAAGGTTACCTTCAATTTGGAGCCCATATATTCAACAAGTAAACTCAGAAAACATTTGGATTGTGAAAAAAATTATATAATAAATCTGGTGGGGAGGGACATTAAGCTGGATTTAGTACCACTACTTCTGAATAAAGATAAGCAGAGATATACTCCTGAAGTTTCTGAGTATCGAGGAACTATAAATGAAAAAGACTTAGAAGAACTAAAAACAGAATGTTGCCCATGTATTCTTGAGATATTTATGTAAGTTTCTTATTTTGATGAAAAAGATAAAAATGTATCTCAACTAAAACAAGAGATATTACACTTTTTCCAGATACCTGTCAGAAGAAAAGAGACACCAGTTCCCCACATGGTTATGGTTCTAATCCTAGTCATTAGTAACTCACCACAACAACTTACAGGTCAAACCAAGATGGTATCCTATTGTTATCCTGGTGAAGAACTTAAAGAAGTGAAGGTCAAAAGTACAGACAGTATACCTTTAGTGAAGCTGCACCAAAAAGTAAAAATAATATTGGGAAGGAACAAAAAAAAATAAGAAGAACGTTGAATTACATTTAAAAAGCAAAACATAATTTCCTGCTACAAAAGAAGAAAACAGTATTTGTAGTTCATCAATACAGTCTTTATTTATATTATTTCAAACCAATGAAGAAAATTCTGAGTTTGGGGGTTTTGCAAGATGCATATGTTCCCAAAAAGGGTGATACCACCCATGGGAGGGTGCTAGAATGATCCAAGGGGACGGTAGTAGACTCGGTGCAATTGGAGGGCATTGAATAAAAATAAGAGGGCAGTGGAAGCATAAGGAAAGAAAAGATAAGAAAATTTTGAAAAAACACTTGTACATGTTTTATCTGTTGTGTTACAGAATTAAAGTCATAGTGATCGCGTCATTTTCCAAATAAACACACAAAATGAAAGTTACAACTCAATGATCAAGTCCGCCAACAGGTCTTAACAAGCAAGTGTTGGCAGGAGAAGTCCAGCATACACCAGCAGGAATATGTGTGTGTAATGACTTTGTTTACAATACGATACTATGCGGTTCTTAATACAATATTACATCATCAAAATTTCAATGCAGGCCACAAATTTACAATAAATTATTAAATTTAAGATGCTATTTTTAAAAAATTTTATATTTTTTGAAATGATGCAAATTTTTTAGAAACTCTTAAAGTGTTAAAGGAAGTAGATTTCCAGAGGGGTGCTGAGTATTTTTTTAAAGGGGGCCATAGGCCAAATAAGTTTGGGAACCTCTGCATTAGAGATTTGGGAAGAAAAAAATGGGAATAGCTTATTGTCCACATTCCTCTCTCACCTTTTTTCAACCTCCACATTAAGTGGGATTTTAGAGGAGTTTTTTATGAGTTTGCTTTTAATTTGTATTTTTCACAAATGGTGAGGACTGTATTCTTGAAAATATTATATACATATATATGTATACATATAAGGAATTCTTGTTTTATTATCTGTGTGTCAATTGTTCATTTAAATGACAAATGTAAACATTAAAAATAAAGATGATTACTAGTATTTTCTGAAGAATTAAATACTTTTACATAAATAAATGTGACCAAAGCTAAGGTATCTGCTGTATGTTGCATATTGTGTACATGATTTCTAAATAAAACTGTTTCTGAATGAGCAATTATATATGAATTTGCACTGCAAGGAAGATGACTCATTACTGAAAAGATAAGTAACATTATAGAATTCATATAAAAACTTAGTGTTGTGTTGGTAAGCAAAAGGGGCTCTTAGCATTCAGTTCAACTAAGTGCCCTTGAAGAGTTTGGCTTTTGTTTCCTTTGAGTAATTCAGTGTATTTCATTGAGTCTTACTAGGTGCTAAGCCCCAGGACCAAACCCCTATTAGGTGTAAAACCTATGTGGGCGTGGATTGGTAACTAAGGTGGGGCCCCAGGTGGGGCTAACTAAGGGAGGGCCTAGTTTACACATGAGTTCAAGTGATAGGTTTGGGACCTCAGAGGCTCTTAGACCACGTGGGTTTAAGTTGCCTTGTTGTGAGATTCTAAGTCATGTGGGTGAGTTGCATGTGTGACTCACCCCTGACCCTGAAAAAACATAAAACCAGGGGTTGGCTTTCTCTTCTTTGGAGCTCTTACCCACAGCAGTGGTGGCACATGTGACTCTGGGCCAGCCCACATTATGAGCTCCTGGGCTGAACCCAGATGTTGGTAACTATGAATTGTACTGGGTCTGTCTGTTGATGTTTGTAATTTGTTTAGGGCTCTCACTCGTGCTGGTATGCTGATGCAGAGACTCCGGGCAGCTGTAGCTAAGGGCCCTCCAGCTTGTAACCCGGATGCTGAGACTTTGTTAAACTCTGGTAACTATGCATTGGGATTTGAATCAGACAAGGTCTGTCTGTCCATGTTTGTACTTTGTATTTTGTTCTGAAGTTCAGGGTACTGGTTTTTTCCCCTGAACTAAGTGAATGATATTTGTATGCTGAATTAAAGTAAGCTTGTCAACCCCTTAACATTGCTTTCCTTACTAAAGCAGATCAAAAGAACCTGTGCTTTTGCAGCATGTTGGCAGCTTTCTGGGTGCTGGTTGTTGGTGGATCTTACACACCCACAGAAGCTGCTAGCCAGATTGTTGAAACAAGTGTCTCAAATTTGGGCGTTATAATTAAACCTGTTTAAATATTAGATCTGTAACAATATATGTACCACTGAATATCATCATAAAAGGAACATGTTTACAGTGTCCAAATAGTAAGTGTTGCCTTAAGAGCTATACTTGATAGATGTTGAGCAACGTTCTAAGGTATGTCATATTGATTTATCCTTTGATTTTCTTAAAGAAACAGAGCAAATATCAATATAATTTTTAAAAGGCAAAAAAAATTCTTAAAGCTCCAAATGAGCTGAGGTTGGTGAGATAAACTAAAGACAAAAATGAGGAATTCTTAGCTCCATCAGTAGCAAAAAGAGGATCAATGCAAGGGTACTATTTTTGATTTGAGTGGATACAACATTAGTAACTGGTAACTGCCTTCTTTCTGGGAGAAGGCCAAATTGTTGAATACTTATTTTGTTTCTGCTTTCTGTGTAACGGAGACTGACTTTTCCATGGAAATGACAGAACATAAATGAATAGAGGGAACTGATATTCAAGATAAGTTGATATTATTTTCTCAGGAACTATTTTTGCCACCATGATATGGGGGAAATCTAGTACAGAATCCAAGTAAAAAAGAGATTCCCTATGAACGTTGTCCTCCAGGTGCTCTTGCTATAGATGACATTGTGTTGACTTCATCAAAGGTCAGAAAATTACAGAGTCTCCTGGAAGAGATTTGTCATCACTCAAAAGAATTTAGCCTATCCATCCACAAAGAAAAGAACAAATGGATGAAGAATATCTATTACCCAGATTTTAACATGCATTTTGATAAACACCCTTCAGAGCTTTTCCAACACTTTATATATCTGGGACAAATAGTAAAGATTAAAATGAGCTGGGCCCAGAGGGGAACAGGAGGAAGAGAGTAGGGTGAGTTGCTTTTGGGAAGTGGCAAAGCTCTTTTACTGACCTCATATTTCCTAGGACAGCAAAGGACAATATTTTCTTTTAAAAAAAAAATTTAGGGGCAGCTAGGTGGTGCAGTGAGTAAAGCACCAACCCTGAAGTCAGGAGGACCTGAGTTCAAATCCAGCATCAGACAGGTGACACACTGTGAGACCTTGGGCAAGTCACTTAACCCCAATTCCCTGCCTTCCCCCCCCTCCAAAAACAAAAAAACTTTTATTTCATTAACATTTCCCAATTTCATGTAAAAAAATTTTAGCAATCTTTTTCTAATTTTGGGTTTCAAATTCTCTCCCTCCCTCCAAGATCTTTTCATTCCTTCAGAAAGCAAAAACTTTTATTTCAGTTTGAGGTCATGTCAAATATATTTCCACATTAGCACATTGCAAAAGAAAACACATACAAAATGAAACAATAAAAATAAAGCTTTTAAAAAAGCATTCTTCAATCTACATTCAGTTTTCTCTTTCTGGAGATGGATAGCATTTTTCATCATGGGTCCTTTGGAATTATCTTGGATCATTGTCTTGACTTAGAATAGCTAAGTCTTTCACAGTTGATCATCCTTATAATATTGCTGTTACTGTGTACAATGTTCTTCTAGTTCTACTCACTTCAACTTGCATCAGTTCAGTATAACTCTTACCAGGTTTTTTTCTGAAATCATCCTATTCATTCTTTCTTATAGCACAATAAATAGTATTCCATCCTAGGCATATACCACAACTTGCTCAGCCATTCCTCAATTGATGGACATTCCCTCAATGTCCAATTTTCCCACCATATCTGTACAAGTAAGTTCTTTTCCCTTTTCTTTTATCTTCTTGTGATAATAGATCTAGTAGTGCATTGCTGGGTCAAAGAGTGCACAATTTTATAGCCTTTTGGGTATAGTTCCAAATTGTTCTCCAGAATGGTTGAACTAGTTCACATTAGTGCTCCAGTTTTTCCACATCCCCTTCAGCATTTGTCATTTTCTTTTTCTAGCCTGTTAGCCAATCTGATAGATGTGAGGTGATATTCAGTTGTTTTCATTAGCATTTCTCTAATCTGCAGTAATTTAGAGCATTTTTTCATGATACTATTGATAGATTTGATTTCTTTTTCTGAAAACTGCCTATTTATATCCTTTGACTATCAAACTGGAGAATGGCTCTTATTTTTATAAATTTGATTCATTTTCTATTTGTTTGAGAAATGAGGCCTTTGCTAGAAAAACTTGTTGCAAAATTTCTTTCCAATTTCCTGTTTTTCTTCTAATTTTGCTGCATTTGTTTTGTTTGTGCAAAAGTTTTTTAATTTCACATAATCAAAATTGTCTACTTTACTTCCCATAATCTCTTCTATCTTTTGTTTGGTGATGACCTCTTCCATTATTCCTAGATCTGACAGGTACATTTTGCCATGCTCCCTTCATTTACTTATGATATCATCCCTTATATCTAAATTATTTATCCATTTTGACCTAATCTTGATATATGGTGTGAGATGTTATTCTATGCCAGTGCTTCTTAAACTGTGGGTTGTGACCCTGTATGGGATTGCACCCCACAGTTTAAGAAATGCAGAAGGGGTGGCAAGTGGAAAAGTTTAAGCCCTTGTCTATGCCTAGTTTCTCCCAAATTGCTTTCCAGTTTTCCCAGCAATTTTTGTCAAATGTTGAGTTCTTACCCCAAAAGCTTGGATGTTTGAGTTTATCCAATACTGGACTAACATGGTCATTTTCTTCTGTGTGTTATGTACCTAATCTATTCCATTGATCCACCACTTTCTCAACAGTATCAGATTGTTTTAATGATTGCTGCTTTGTAATATAGTTTAAAATCTGGTACTGTTGGCTGCCTTCCTTAACATTTTTTCATCGATTCCCTTGAAATTCTTGACCTTTTGTTCTTCCAGATGAATTTTTTTATTATTTTTTCTAGCTCTATAAGATAATTCTTTGGTAGTTTGATTGGCATGGCACCAAATAAGCAAGTTAATTTAGGTAGAGTTGTCATTTTTATTGCATTGGCTCAGCCTACCCATGAGTAATTAATATTTCTCCATTTGTTTAGATCTGTCTTCATTTGTGTAAAAGTGGTTTGTAATTGTGTTCATATAATCCCTGGGTTTATCTTGGCAGATAGCCTCCTAAGAATTTTATATTGCCTGCCATTATTTTAAATGGAATTTCTTTTTCTCTTACTGCTGAGTTTTGTTGATCATCTATAGAAATGCTGATAATTTATGTGGGTTTATTGTAAATCCTTCAACTTTGTTGAAGTTGTTAATTATTCCAACTAGTTTTTAGTTGATTCTCTAGAATTCTTTAAGTATACAATCACATTATCTGCAAACAGTGATAGTTTTGTTTCTTTATTGCCTGTATTTTTTTTGTTTTATTTTTCTCATCTTATTTCTATAGCTAGCTTTTCTAGTACAATATTGAATAATCGTGGTGATAATGGACATCCTTGCTTCATTCCTGATCCTACTGGGAAAATTTCAAGTTTATTCCCATTACAGATAACACTTGTTCTTGGATTTAGACAGATACTACTAATCATCTTAAGAAAGATTCAATTGATTCCTATGCTTTCTAGTATTTTTAATAGAAATGGGGTATTGTATTTTGTCATAGACTTTTTCTACATTTATGATTTTTGATGTTATTGTTATTGATATGGTCAATTATGCTGGTCATTTTCCTAATATTAAAGCAGGCCTGCATTCCTGGCATAAATCTCACTTGATCATAGTGCATGATCTTTGTGAAGTATCACTATAATCTCCCCAATAGTATTTTATTTAAAATTCTTGCACCAATCTTCATTAGGGAAGTTGGTCTATAGTTTTCTTTTTCTGTTTTTGTTCTCCCTAGTTTAGGTATTAAAACCATATTTGTGTCATAAAAGATATTTGCTAGCACTCCACCCATTTTTTCAAATAGTTTATATAGTAATGGGATTAACTTTTCCTCAAATATTTGGTAGAATTCACTTGTAAATCCATCTAGTCCTAGGGATTTTTTTTTCTTTGGAAGCCCACTGATAGTTCATTCAATTTCTTTCTCTAAGATAGGGTTATTTAGGGTTATTTCTTCTTTTGTTAATCTGAGCAGTTTATATTTTTGTAAATATTCATCCCTTTCACTTAGATTGTCGCCTTCACTGGCATATAATTGGGCAAAATAACTCCTAATAATTGCTGTAATTCCATCTTCATTTGCTACATTCACTCTTTTCATTTTTTTATATTATTAATTTGGTTTTCTTCTTTCTTTTTAATCAAATTAACCAATTGTTTATGTATTTTATTGTTTTTTTCCATAAAATGTGTTCCTAGTTTCATTTACTAGTTCAATGTTTTTTACTTTCAATTTTGTTCATTTGTCCTTTCATTTTCAGATTCCAATATTTTTTTTGTTTAATTTGAGGCTTTTAATTTGTTCTTTTTCTAGTTTTCTTAGTTGCCTGCTTAATTTTTTCATCTGCTGTTTTTGTCTTTTGTTGATGAAAAATCATTTAGATTTCCCCTAAATACTGCTTTGGTTGCCTCCCACAAATTTTGGAAAGTCCTTTCATTGCTGTCCTCTTTGATGAAATTATTGATTGTTTCAATGATTTGTTCTTTGATTCACTCATTTTTTAGGGTTAGATTTACTTTCCAATTAACTTTTAATCCATAGACCTTTATCAAATGTAATTTTGATTGCATTGTGAGTGCATTTAATATTTCTGCTTTTCCACATTTGGTTGTGAGTTTTTAATGCTCTAATACATGTTCAGTTTTTGTGACAGTGCTATGTACAGCTGAGAAAAAGGCATATTCCCTTCGCTTTTCATTCAGTTTTCTCCAGAGATCTATCATATCTAACTTTTCTAAGACTATTCATTTTCTTGCTTTCTTATTTATTTTATGGTAGATTTATCTAACTTTGAGAAGAGAAAGTTGAGGTATCTCACTAGTATAGTTTTACTATTTCCTCCTGTAATTCATCTAACTATTTTTTTAAGAATTTGGATGCTATGCTATTTGGTGAATATATGTTTAGCATTGATATTACTTCATTATCTATGGTTCCTTTCAGCAAGATGTAGTTTATCTGTCAATCCATTTTAATTAGGTCTATTTTTTGCTTTTTCTTTCTCTGAAATCATGATTGCTACCCCTGTATTTTTGCTTCAGCTGAAGCATGATAGATTTTACTCTAGGTCCTTATTTTACCTTCATATGTATCTTTTTGTTTCCGGTGTGTCTCTTGTAAACAACATATTTTTGGGTTCTGTTTTCTAATTCATAATGCTATCTGCTTCCTTTTTATGAGTGAATTCAATCCATTCACATTTCACAGTTATGATTATTAACTGTGCTTTTCCCTCCATCTTATTTTCTTCTGTTTTTCCTTCTCTCTCTTTCTATCCAGTCTGTCTTCTAAAGTCTGTTTTGTTTCTGATCACTGCCTTCTTTTATCTGCCCTTCCTTTTATCACCTCCCCTTCTCTTATTCCCTTACCCTCCTTCTCTATTAGGTAAGACATATTTCTATTACCAATTGAGTGTGTATATATGTATATGTATGTATACACATATACATATATGTGTATATGGCTAGATATTGCCTTTTTTAACCAATTTAGATGTGGATGAGGTTCAAGCATTTTCCACCACACCTCAACCAATTTTTCCTCTGCTGTAAAAGCTCTTCCTTGCATGCTTCTTTTATGTGAGAAAAATTTCCCCATACTATAGCTCTCCCTTCCCTCTTCTCCCAGGGTATCCCTCTTTCTCACTTATTCATTTTTTTACATCATCCCAACATAATCAATTCACCTCCCTACCCTCTTTCTGTGTAGAATCCTTCCAACTGCCCAAATAATATAGAAAGGACACATATTATAACCTTTTTGAGCCCCTTATGATTTTTTTCATGTTTACCTTTTTATGATTGATTCTTGTATTTGAAAATAAAATTTTCTATTCCGCTCTCGTCTTTTCAGCAGGAATTCTTGAAAGTCCTCTATTTCATTAAATATTCATTTGTTCCCTTGAAAGATTATACTCAGTTTTGCTGTGTAGGTTATTCTTGCCATTCTTTTGCCCTCCAGAATATTATATTCCAAGCCCCTTCACTACTTTAACACTGTAACTGCTAAATCTTGAGTGATCCTGACTGTGGCTCCACAATATTTGAACAGTTTCTTTCTTGCTGATTGAAGTACTTTCTCCTTAACCCTCGAGCTCTGAAATTTGGCTATATTATTCCTGGGAGTTTTCATTTTGGGATCTTTTTCAGGTGGTAATTGGTGAGTTCTTTTAAATTCTGTTTTATCTTCTGGGTCTGGAATATCAGGGCAGTTTTTCTTGATAATTTCTTGAAAGATGATGTATAGTCTCTTTCTTTGACCAAGGCTTTCTGGTAATCAATAATTCTTAAATTATGTCTCCTCAATCTATTTTCCAGGTCAGTTGTTTTTTTTCCAATGAGATAGTGCATGTTTTCTTCTGTTTTTCATTCTTTTTACTTCATTTTATTGTTTCTTGATGTCTCATGGAGTCATTAGCTTCTACTTGCCCAATTCTCATTTTTAAGAAACTGTTTTTTTAATAAGATTTTGTACCTCTTTTTCCATTTCCAATTCTGTTTTTTAAGGTGTTTGTTTCTTCATTATCTTTATGCTTCTTTTTACCAAGCTATTAATTATCTTTTCATAGTATTCTTTTTTTTGCTTTTATTTCTTTACATAATTTTTCCTCTTCCACTCTTATTTGAAGTTGAAAATCATTTTTTGGCTCTTCCAACTTCTCATTAGGTTTGTGTACAATTTACATATTTCTTTGAGGCTTTGCTTGTATCTTTTTTTACTTCATTGTTTTCTTCTGAGTTTGTGTCTTGATCTTCCCTGTCACCATGTCAGCTTTTTATGGTCAAGTTCTTTTTTTTTATTGTTTGCTCATTTCCCCATTCTACTTGATTATTGGAACTTTATGTTATAGTTGGACTCTGTTCTTGGGGAGAGGGGATGGGCGGTACTCTGTCCCAAGCTTCAGGTTTTGGTGCTGTTATTTTCAGAGCCAGTTCTAGGAGTTTGGAAATTTTTGGCACTTCCAAGGTTGTAAGATGTGGGGAGAGGTGTGATCACTGCTCTCTTGGTCTGTACTCTGGTTTATTCCCAGGAAGGGCCCCTGATCCCTTGGGATGGCAATCTATACTGCTCCTCAGGATCCCTGATCCCTTGGTCAGAAGTGATACTGCCCCTCATAGATCTCATTCCCTCTTGACCAAAAGTGCTGCTCTCTGCCTTTGAATTACGACCCAGAAGCAGGTATAGGCAATGGAGTTGCCAAACAACATCTGGTACTGCTAGTACTAGTACTAGTGCTAGTACAGGGGTAACCCTATAACCAGATATCAGTTCCTTTAGCGTCTCTAGTTTGAGAGCTCCCAAAGTTGCTGCTGCTTCTGTCACCACTACCTAGTCCCGCCACTACTGTTTCATCCATGTGGGCTCTGAGCCAGCCTCCTCTCCTATGTCATAGATCTCTCTTTCCAACCTCTTATGTTGTCTTGGCCTGGAAAAAATGTCTCACTTTGAACTTTTTGTTGCCCTGGCTACCCGAAAATTCAATTTGAGGCATTATTTTAAAGTTTTTTGGAGGGGAATGTTGGGAAAGCTTGGCTAAGTGCCTTTAAACTTTGCCACCTGGGCTCCACTCCCCAACTATCTTTTCAGTAGTAACACTTTAACAGTGTTACTGGCACCTCAGGGTGGGGGGAAGAGGAAGAGGAAGAAAAAAAAGTGGAAAAAAAGACATTTATATAATTTTGTTGTATATTTGAAAGAAATAGCAAGTTGTGCATAGTAGATTTGCAATTTCATGTGTAGTCATCTTTTTTATTGTACTATGTTATAGACATGCTTGTTTTATTCCATAAATTTAAAAATATTTTTAAAACAGTGTTGCTAAATTACAGGGAGATGTAGAATGCCACTGTCATCTTCAAAAAACTAAGGATAAGTATCATTGCAGAGGGCAATGGAGAGGTATATGACGTGATATTAGCAAGCTGCAACACATAACCTATGAGGAGCTCTGTAGAAGAGGAGTAAAAAAATGTCATTAAGGAATTATAGGATAAGAAGAGAAGATAGGCTGCCATGGGAAAAGAAGAAAGGATGACAGGTGGTCAGCCAGAGTGTTCCACTCATAACCTTCCAAGAGAAAGTGAGACACCTTCAGTATATGAATGGGATCCCCTGCAGCATCCTGCTGGGAGAAAAGGTGCAAGAGCTACACAAAACAATCATCTAATACTGAATAGCAATTGCATCACTAAAGAGAAGTCATGAATCAATTAAATCAGAGATCTGTTTGATTATCACCATTCTTCAGAGTTCCTTAATGCTTAGATAAGCTGTCCCAAAAGTCTTAGTGCCGTTTTGAGATTTAACTCACCTAACTTTAACTCACTAACTGCACTAACATGTTTAGAACATCCTGTGTGTCACACTCCCATTGTTTTCTGTAGGTAGTGTCATGAAATTCAGTATCTTGGATTCAACTGTATGGCATATGTAACTTTGGATGAGGAGAAAGAGACAGACAGACAAAGAGAGAGAGAAAGACTGAGTGTTTGGATATTAAATATACAATCTTTTAAGAGTATCAGTTAAAAATTGGGGTTTTCCAGCTAGTCTGAAGACAGCTGTTGTATCCTGACTTTATGCCGTCCTTTTGAAACAAAAAACAAAGCAGGAGTAATAAAAATAAAATGTGTACTGAGAAAAAAAAGTCAATCCCTTCCCACTCATATTTATGCATAAACCAAACACCAGCAAAACAAACTGTTGGCTAAAGTGGCATTTTAGGTATGAGCTGAAGCATTAATCAAACAAGCTATGGGACACACACAGACATCTCTTATTTTTATGGGACTGGAAGGTAGGAGGATCCGGGTAGGTGTCCAGGTATACGACTGCTTAACATAGAGAACTACAATCTCTACTGTTTGCCCAATAAGTACGAAGAGTTGTACAAATCTTAACGAAAAACCTTAAGGAGGCTCAGAATCTTCAATGGGAAGATATAAAATTTTCTTCTATAACCATTCTGTGGCTCACAAAAAGTGTAAGGGATGTGGAAAGTCTGTGGAAATTTGCTAACTGTTGAAGATTAAAAACTCAGAGGCTTGACTTCAGAACCTGGCTGACAACATAGTATACCATGGCTTACCAGTTCTGGTGACTTCCAACCAGTTAGTCTTTTGTCCCACACCACACCCTTTCTCTAAATTATGGATTGAGGCAAGGCCTGTTTGGAAGACCTATTACTTCACTGGCTGATTCTGTTTTTGAAGATTATGAGAATAGGGGATCTCCTAACTGACTGACCTAGGAAAATATAACTCATGGTAGTGAACCCAGGTTATATTTATCCTTAAGCTAACTGCATTGGAGAGAAAGTGTAGCAGCTTACAGTTGTCCACAGTTGGCCTTTCATAATGGCTTCTTGAAATTCAATGCAGCAGCTTGCAAAAGACCGGGCCAGTGGAATTCTGGGAAGGCACCTGTGTAAAAGCAGAGGCAATGGGAGGATGAAGGATGAGTGTTTGGGGGAAGCAAATCTGTGGTTTTATTGGCGTAACTAGTCCCATTTAGGTTAAGAAGTCAATGGAAAAATGATCTCTCCTCAGTTACTTTTATTTTGTTTTTGTTAAAATTTCTTTTGGAAAAATTAAACATCTGGACCTCTTTATGAAAATAGTTGTTATTGGACTCAAGGAAAAAAAACGTCATATATGGTTTGGGTTTTTCTTTTTCTTTCTTTTTTTTTTGGTAGCAATTGAATCAATTCGGTTAAAGAAGGCCTGGGGGTGTAGAAAGCCCCAGTATAGGGTGGGTACTTTCACCCTTGGAACATTTTGAAAATAAACTTTCTTCTTAGCACATTCTGGGGCATTGGACTAACAAAGCATTTGTTTACAGAGAGTGAGAGGCAAAGTTTTAAAGTAGTCTCTAACTAGAAGAACGACTCCCCCAGTGAAGGCACCAAACCCCACTAGAGTCAGGGAAATTCCCCCTTTCAGTTTGAAGTCAATTGTTGATGTTGCTAGGCTGCTGGCATAATATTTTTTCCTGGAGTAAAAATTTGATATGGAGAAAGGGGGAACAAAAAAGGGATTGCTAGTGTGAAAGAGAAAAGCAAAACATATTGTGCTGGGCTCACAATGAATCGCTTCTTTGGTAGAGAATATACCAAAGAAGGAGAGTTTCTGAACAGTTTTGCTTCCTCCAATCCTCTATGTTTTTTTTTTTAGAAGAGGATTCAGAGGGCAGTGACTTTACTACTCTCTGTCTGTACTTTTCTTCCAAAGACCCGTGTGTTAAGGAAAGAAAGGCTATCTTGAGGCAACCTGCTTTAATAAGAATTATTTGTTTTATTTCTTTACCGAGGTAAACAAGTGTTGTATCCCCAAAAAGGTTGAGAACTCCATCTTCATGTTGTGTTCCCCAGTAGTCTCTTATGAACCCATTTGAGAGGTGAAGCCTGAATGTAAAAGTCAAGAATTGAGCACCAGTAACTAGATCAGTGGACTATTGAGGTATACCTTAGCTCCCATCACTCCATGTTGCTAATTCACAGTTCTCCTATCTTTGAGAAAGATAGAAATTCCTGAATAAGAACAAAGGAGAAAATATGAATTCTCACCTTTGAATTATCCTTATCACAGTTGTGTGGCTAACTTATCAAGAACTGAAATAAGGTATGGACCTATGTTTGATTTGTGCAAGAAACTGCTCAAATGGAAGCTTCCTTTACTAATGTAGATCATCAACTTGTTTCATTTATAGTCTTGGAGAGTTGCCTAGGGCACTGACAGGTGAAGGAACCTGTCCATGGTCACCCAGATGGTATGTGTTAAAGGCTAGACTTTGATTTTGGTCTCCCTAAATCCAAGGCAAGCTATCAAATGTGGTCTTTTTCTTTCATATTCCATTTGAAAATTAGCATATTTAATTCAATTCAACAAACATGATGAAAATATTTATTCAGTGAATATCTATTGAATACCTCTTATGTGCAAGGAGGGGACATCACAGGGAGATACAAAGATGCATAAAACATAGGCACTGCCCTCAAGAAGCTTATAATCTAAAATAAGGTTGTATGCAAAAAGCATCATATTAGAGATACAAAGTATATGCTGTTCAGAATGGAGATGATTTCCAATTGGCAAGTTAATTGGGGAATTCCTCATTACTGGAAGTGAACAAACACCACTAGTCTACTCATTCCAAGCTTGAAAGCCAAGAGTCATTTTTTACTTCTCTCTCCTCTTCATCTTCCAACAATTCTCTCTTTAGTTTTTGTTGGGCCTTTCTTTTCCATTGTCACAACTACCACCTTTTTTACCATTTTCTCCTTACCTCACATCTGGATTGTTGCTCTTAGCTGGTCTTTCTGGCTCGTTCATATCCCAGTTCTAATCCATCCCATTACACAATTGTCATATTAGATTTAAGATGTCCTTGTTCAAGAACCTAAAGTGGCTCCTACAGCCTCCATCACCTGGTCCCCCTACACTTCTTTAGTCTTTATTTCTAATTGACTACTGTGATCTTTGCCAATTGGTTTTTGTTTTTCTACCATAGCTGATCTTGAAAGCCTCCTTCCTTCCTGGAAATCTATACTTACCATGTCTTTCAAAATCAAAATCAAAATCACCTCCTCTAGGAAATCTTCCTTAATTAACCTCACTCTAATTCTGCATCCTCTCAGAATACTCATTAATGGGTAGCAGGTTTTTACAAGCTGACCAAAGTCATGTGAAGCCTAGATAAGGTGACTACCTCTCAGGCTAGAATTTCATTCTTATTTTTGTTAATATGGTCATTAATCTTATGGCTTCTCTAATATTGAACAAGCTCTACATTCCTGGTATGAATCCAATGTGGTCATAGTATCTGATCTTTGTAATAAGTTGCTGTAATATCCTTGCTATTATTTTATTTAAATTTTTTACATCAAAAGGGAAATTGGTCTATAGTTTTATTTTTAATCTCTGTTTTTACTCCCTCTGGTTTAGGTATAAAAGACCATATTTATGTCATAGAAGGAATCTGGTAGGACTCCTTCTTTACCTATTTTTTGAATAGTTTATGTTCTTTAAATGTTTGGTAGAATTTAGTAATTGGTAGGCTTTGATAGAATTCACTTGTAAATTCATCTGTCCTGGGTTTTTTCCCCTTAGGAAATTCATTTATAGGTTGTTCAACTTCTTTTTCTAAGATAGGATTATTTAAGTATTCTATTTCCTCTTCTGTTAATCTGAGCAATTTATATTTTTGTAAATATTCATCCATTACATTAAGATTGTCAGATTTACCAGCATATAATTGAGGAAAATAGTTCCTAATAATTGCTTTTATTTCTTCTTCACTGGATATAGATTTACATCGTCATTTTTGATAGTAGTAATCTGGTTTCTTTTGTCTTTTGAGTAATCAAATTAGTCCATGGTTTATCTATTTTATTTTTTAAAGCAGCTGTTAATTTTATTTATATAGCTCAATTTTTAGGTTTACTTTCAATCTTACTAATCTCTCTTTTGATTTTTAGGATTCCCATCTTGATGCTTAATTGCTTTTTTATTTGTTGGTTTTTGAATTTTTTTTGCTATATGCTCAATTCATTGACCTGTTCTTTCTTAATTTTACTCAATTAAGTGTTTAGAGATATTTTTTTCCAGTAAGTACTGGTATGTTTGGTATGTTATCTTATTGTTGTTATTATCTTTAATGAAATTGTTGATGGTTTCTTTGATATATTATTTCACCCACTCATCCTTTAGGCTTTAATATATACTTTAAAGGTCTTTTATTACATGTAATTTTTATTGCATTGTGGCCAGAAAAGGCTGAATTTAATATTTCAGCATTTGTTTGTGAAATTTTTGTGCACTAATATATGAGAAATTTTCGTGAAGTTTCCATGCACAGCACAGTACAGGTATGGTCCTTTCTATTCCCATTCAATATTCTCCAGAGGTCTATCATATCTAACTTGTCTAAAATCTTATTGAGCTCCTTAAATTCTTTCTAGTATATTTTATGGTTAGATTTATCTAGAGCTGAAAGGGGTAAATTGAGGTCCTCCATTATGATAGTTTTACTATTTCCTTCTTTAACTCATTTAACTTTTACTTTAAGAATTTAGATACTATGTAATTTTGTACACATATGATCAGTGTTGATATTAATTCATTGTCTATGGTACCTTTCAGCAAAATATAACGGATCAATTTTTGCCTTTGCTTTGTCTAATACCATGATTGCCACTTCTGACTTTTTTTTATTTCAGCTGAAGCATCTGTTCCAGCCTCCTAGCTTAACTCTACGTGTTTTTTTCTGTTTCAAATGTGTTTCTTGTAAGCAACATATTGTTGGACTTTGGGTTTCTAATCTATTCTGCTATCCTTTTCCATTTTTATGGGTGAATTCAGCCCATTCACATTCAAGTCATGACTGCTACATGTTTACCTTCATCCTATTCTCTTATCCTTATTCATCTTTCTTTTACCTTGTCCCCTCTTTAAGAATTCATTTTGCTTCTAACCACTGCCTCCCTTAATCTTTCTCCTTCTTATCCTGCCCCCTCACTTTGTCTTAACCCCTCCTTCCTACTTCCCCCTGCTGGGTAATAAGTTTCTGTATCCATCTGTGTATATATTTTTATTCTTCTGTAGTAACAACCACTCTAGCACGCAGGGTGGGCTGCTAGCACAGGTTCTTGATCTGCTTTTGACAGCTTCAAAGGGGTTAATAATCTTACTTTAATTAAACAAGGCAGAAAGATATATTACCCAAGAAAGACTAACATCATCCACTAGTTTAGTTTAGGGGAAAAGGTCAGCACCCTGAAAGTGGAGAAAATCAATTCCTAACAAGCTGAGAGACATAGAGAAATTAGATCCAGTAGACAGGGCTCCAATTGTCTTGCATACATCACCAGACTAGGTGTGGGGATCGGGGGGAAGGGGTGCTCCTTGATAATGGCAACTCAGAGTCCCTAATCCAGGAAATCAAAAAGATCTCTTCCATGAGCAAAACCCCAAGGCAAAATACCAATCTCCCTGAATATATATACTTTTGACTGATAGACTCAGAGCCAGAAGGTGTGAAAACCTACTTGACTCAGCACCTAATTGGCAAGGTAAAATACCTGGGAACAGGAGATTATTATGGCCACTGATCCTGGAATCCACTTTGCTTAGCTTACATCTTCCCTCCTTGAATTAGTTCAAGTGAGGGTGAGGTTCAAGTGTTGCCTGCTCCTCCCTGAACTTCCCCTCCATTGTATAAACTCTTCCTTAGGCATTCCATTTATATAAGATAAAAGTTCCCATTCTTCCTCTCTCTTCCTCCTTCTCCAAGTCCATTCCTATTTTTCATCCTTCTATTGTTCTTTTAAGATCATTCCAACATAAAAGACTCACAGCTATGCATGTCCTGTATCTAAATAGCCTCCCCTCCAACTCCCTTAATGATGATAAAGTTTAAGGGCTTACATATATCACCTTCCCATAGAGGAATGTAAACAGTAAAACTTTGCTTAGTCCCTTATGATTTTTCACTCATGTTTATCTTTTTTTTTTTTTGCTTCTTTGAGTCCTGTGTTCAAATGTCAAATTTTCAATTCAGCTCTTATCTCTTCATCAGGAATGCTTGAAAGTCCTCTATTTCATTTATTATCCATTTTTCCCTATTGAATTATTCTCAGATCTGTTGGGCATGTATTCTTGGTTGTAATTCTACTCCTTTGCCTTCCAGCATATCATAGTCCAAACCCTCACTTCCTTTAAATTGGTGGCTGATAAATCTTTTATGAGGCTGACTGTGGCTCCAGCGTACTTGCATTCTTTCTTTCCAGCTGCTTGCCAAGGAGAGGTCTGTTCACTGTCCTCCTGGTTTGAGTTCTGCAAATTGGGTCTGCTGGTTTGTGTATAGTCACCATTAGCCCACTGGGAAGTTCTGCAGGTTGAGAGTGACTGAACTGCAGGCTCCCCTTTGGTCTTGGTCTCTTGTCCTAGTTATTCCACTATAAGCTTAGATGCTGGACTAAAAGGTTAGAACTAAGTTGTCACCCTGCTTCTTGGCTCAGAAATACACAGCTAGGTTTCTGGAATGTGTTCTACAGGGTGTCCCTAAAGTCTGGACACATAGGCAAAAATGCATATTTTGAAATATTTGGAATACTAACAGACCTTAGCCCCCTTGACTTCTTTTTCTGGGTTATGCTAAAGGAGAAGGTGTACTCAATGAAAATCACAGATGCAACATGCTTGATTGAACGCATAAAGAGCGAGTGTGCTAAAATTGATGGCAATGTGGAGTTATCACATCAAGTTCATGTGAATCTTGCAAAGCTCATCAACTTTTGCATCACAAATGATGGAAATCATATTGAAGATGTTATTTGTTAATATTCCAACTAAATAAAATGTTGTTGAAAATTTCATTTATTTCATTTCTTGAAAATATGCAATTTTGCCTATGTGCCCAGACTTTAGGAACACCCTGTATGTTTAGTACTCAGTTGGTTGGGTTTATTCATAAATTACTCATCTCAACCCCAGATCTGTGGCCCAGAACTGCCAAATGGCACCCATTCTTACTCCCAGTGTTAGTTCAGGGGTCTCTGGGTTCTCTTTTTTCCAGAGTGCTTCCTAACTTGATATTCTGTGTCAACCATTGTACATCCCTGAGTGCCAGAATATTCTGTACTGCTGCCACCACTGCTGCCTACACTCCTAGACCTAGACTCTGGTGTCCATAAATTTCTGTCTGTCTTCCTAAGTTTCCCTGGGCTGGAAAAATGACTCGCTGGGACTTTTTTCTGGCTTTCCCATTCAGAATTCAATCTGACACATTTTCTGGGTTGTTGTGGCTTAGGTATTCTGGGGAGCTAAGGCAAAAATGCTTCCTCTCACTCTGCCATCTTGCCTCCACCCCTTCATTTCATTTCATCATCCCAAATTCTAAAATAATCCAGGAGTAGGTTTAAATAATTATTCATTATTAAACTTACAATTTCTTTGTTATTAATAAATCAAATCTGAATCCCCCTAATTGTTCATCTTTCTGGATACATCAAAACCCCTAATCACCAAGGTTTAATTAAACATCAAATTTATTTGCTATACAATTTATTAAAATGTAATAAATAATAAAAACAATTATTTACCTTGCTTCCTCTGTGAGAAAAATCACTAACCCTTACTGTAACTTTTACTTTCTGACTCCTAGAATACAGTTCTACCATTTAGCTCTCTGGGAAGCAGCCAGTCTCTAAATAATCCTTATTTTATTGATTTGTAACATAAAGGTTAAATTCAATTTTTTCATGGAGTAAGTTCTTTGAGATGATATTTAATGAGATAATATTTGTAAAGTGATTACAATAGTGCTTAACACAAATTAGGTACTTAATAAATATTTATTCCCTTCTCCTTTCTGTCCTCTCATAGTCTTTCTCTGGCCATGATAGGTAACACTCTTCACATACTACACATAGAATTACGGTTAAACTTTCAGCTTCTTCATAGATGACAACTAAACACTTGATCTCTTTAAAGATAACAGTTAAAATTCTTTGTCTTCTTACAGACTCATAAGGAATGGCTATTAAACTGTTGCTGTCCAAGATTGCAATGTCTCCTAAACAAAGAGTAGTAAATATCTAAAGTCTCTGTCAGAGAGGTTATTAAAGCTGGTGTTTTCCATGAATTCAGTTTTATTTGGTACTTCTTTGTGTTATGGTATATGATTAGTTTCATGACTTTTTCTATGTGTGTTAGCTCCCTTATTAGGATATAGGCTCCAATATAAAAAAGAGCCTTCTATTTCTTTTGCATCAATCCCCATTCTCATCAATATCACATATGGTTAGTCAGTCTTTAGATTCCTACAAGGACGATAGATACTATTGTCTTACATTTTGTGTATAGATAGTAACTGTTTCAGAATAGTTTTATTATTTTAATATAGATATATTTTAATATAGATATATATTATTTTAATATAGATATATATATAGATGTATATAGATGTAAATATATTGTGTGACTATATAAACATAGAAATGTGTGCATGTGGCACATACACTCTGGATTCATTATAACAATCTATATTTGTACTGGTAGGTTGGGTCCCCTTCTCATCTCAGAGGTCTGGAGGTAATTCTAAGGGTCTGAGGTAGAGTTCTCTAGTATTCTAGCTCATGAGCTCCTATCCAATATTCTTCCCAATATTAGTTGGGCAGTTATCATTTTCTCAATATCATCTAACCAGTGATTATTGCCCCAATGTGTGTGCGTGTGCGTGTGTGTGTGTGTGTGTGTGTGTTGTCCTGGTACAAAGCTTTAGAAAAGACAAAAAAAACTTGATTAGATTTTGTGCCTGGAGGTTTAGGAGTCAAATTCCTTTGATTTTTCTCTTCTTCAAGAAACTTATAGGAGGAGAAGGAGAAGAATTTAGAATATACAGTTTTTTAAAACCTCAACTTTTTTTCCTGTTACCTTTTCCTTTTACATTCCAGAAGTAACTATACAGAACAATTAAGTTGATATCTCTTTGTTGGGAATAAGGCTCCTTATTAGTACACTGTGTGATGTAACTAACATCTCGCTGCTATCTCTTAATAATTCAAGTGAAAAACAAAGATGCAAATGTAGCTGGGATTTCTGGATTGAAGGACAATACCAGTGGAACTTTAGAGTAGAACATGCTTATAATAAGTTAACTTTGTTATTACAAAGTTACCTTGGTCCAGAAAGCTTTGTATCTATGGCAGAAATATCATGTGTGTCATTTATATTATTATTATATTATTACTAGTTTTTTTTTAAAGAAGGACAGCAAGCTTCTGCCTTCACCTTCTTGCAAGGTCCCATCAACTTTGGGACTCCACCTAATCACCACCATCTATTACTCTGATTGGAGAGTGGAGATCATCTTGGATGTTAACCACTTCGTAGTCTCTATCAAAAGATAAACTACTAGGTTACATCCAACAATTTTAATGGTGGAGACCTGTGGTTAAGTCTTTATTATTGCTTTTGAAGTGAGATCTGTGTGTTCCAAAAGTATTTCTGTAAATTTTATCTTCTGTTCTGCAAGGATATCTATCAATCCTCTTCCTCTTTTTTGACATGAGAGTCTTAATCTTTATAAAGCTGCCCTAGAATCATAAGCCCTGTATTTAGTTAACTTTTTAAAGGTGTTTGGTATTATCTAAATGTTAATTTCTCAAAATGCATTATCAAGTTTTTTTAATTCATATAAGCTGCGAATGCTTTATATAAAATATAGAAACATTAAACTGATCATGTTTGGAGGGGTTGCTAGTATCCTTGTCTTTTGGCAATAATAAGTAATGTTTAAGAAAATGTTTTAAAAAATAGAATAAAATTTACATCAAAGCAGAAGTAACCTGTCCAATATTTGATCCAATAATTAGGAATTTGCTACAAACACACTGTTTTCCAATTCTGCAAAGAAGCAAGAGTTTCAGTTATCTCCCTTAATTAACCATTTCTGTCTTTCAGTATATTAATGGTACACAACCTTTCTGTTTCACATTTGAGCCAATTTGTACCTTCATTTTGTTGAATTTCTTTTGGCTACAGAAATGATAAGAAATTTTACATTGTCATGCCATGCCTGGTATAGCAGTCAGTACTATCTGTACTAAAGTATTTAATACCAAAGTAAGTTGGACATTTGTGCCTTTCATTTATTCTGATGAAATCTTGCCTTCCTATAGTACAAGAACAGGAGGGAACATGGCTTGTTCCACTGCTCTCCATTTAAAACTGACCCTCACAATGGTTTTGAACAGGGCCAGCCTGAAACCCTATCTATTTCTCAGATTCACAGGAACAGCTGGACCAATAAGAAGTATCACCAAAATCCAACTGGCTGACATTTCAGGGCTCCTGTCATGGCTGCCAAACAGTTATGAGAGGCATTTAGCACATAGAATCCCCACTGTCTAACAAACTGGCTGGCATTTCCTTACTTGCCCCTTGTGTCCACTGCAAAACATAAGCAATAGGTTGGGTTTTAGTAGTAGTAGTAGTAGCAGTTGTTGTAATCGTTGTGGTTGTAATGGTATAGTATAGTATAGTATGGTGTGGTGTGGTGGGGCGTGGTGTGGCATGGCATGGCGTGGCGTCGTATAGTATAGTATGGTATAGTATGGTATAATGTGGTGTGGCATGGTGTGGTGTGGTGTGGTGTGGTATGGTATAGTATAGTATGGTGTGGTGTGGCGTGGCATGGCGTGGTGTGGTGTGGCATGGCATGGCGTGGTATAGTATAGTATGGTATAGTACGGTATAATGTGGTGTGGTATGGTGTGGTATGGTGTGGTGTGGTGTGGTATAGTATAGTATAATATACTACTGCTCCAACATCCAAGCTGGACCACTTAGATACCATAGCACAGAGAAGCTAAGTCACTCTACTCCATATTCCCTGGCATCATGGTATGGCTGAGAAATCCCAGCTACACGGCATCATGTTCCTTCATTTTCACTTCAAGAATTTTCTTCTCTCTCTTTTTTAATAGGCCAGCTGATTGGCACAGTGGATAGAGTGTGTGTTGGGCCTGGAGTCAGGAAGACCCGAGTTCAAATCTAGCCTCAGAAACTTACGAGCCATGTCACCCTGGGCAAGTCACTTACCCATGTGGCTGCTGTTGTTTTTGTTCAGTCATTTTAATTGTGTCCCACTCTTTGTGGCCCTAATTGGGGTTTTCTTGGCAAAGATACTGGAGCAGTTTGCCATTTCCTTCTCTAGCCCATTTTATATATGAGGAAACTGAGGCAAGCAGGGTTAAACAACTTGTCCAGAGTTACGCAGCTAGGATCTGAGGCCAGATTTGAACTCAGGCCTTCCTGATTTCAGGCCTGACACTCTATGCACTATGCCACTTAGAAGCCCTCAACAACAACAATCGATTTCTCCTTCCAATTCAATTAACCATTTAATTAGATAATATTTAGACATTATGCTATTAGGTCAGTATTGCTATTGATCCGTTGTTGGCAGTAACTTTAAGCATAATGCAATTTTGCTGCTTATCTTTGTCTTATTATTTTTATTTACTATATCCTTATCTGAGATCATGATTGCTGCTCATGCTTTTTTTAGCTCAGCTAAAGCATAATAAATTTGCTTCACTGCCATTTTTTGTGAATATATGAATTTCAAGTGTGTTTCTTATAAAGAAAATTTGTAATATTGTTTTCTAATTCATTCTGATATTTTCCCGTTTCATGTGTAGGTTATCTTTTGTGATTCTTGTTTTGGCTCCTTAATTTTTGGACTCCTTATTTTTGGCTAGAGTATTTTCCTTTGACTTGAAAGAACTTGGCTATTATGTTCCTGGGAGTTTTCATTTGCAGGGAGTTCTTTCTGGAAGTGACCAGTGGAGTCTTTCTATTTTCACTTTGCCCTTTGGTTCTAAGAGTTATGGAAATTTTTCCTTTATAATTTCCTGAAATATGGTATCCAGATTTTTGTTCTTATCATTTTCAGATATTCTGATGATTCTCCCTTACCTGTTTTTGAGATCAATTTTTTGATAATATATTTCTTAGATTTTCTTCTATTTTTTCAATTTCTTAGTTTTGTTTTGATATTTTTTGTTGTCTTATTGAGTCATTGTTTTCTGTCTGTCTCTAATTTTCATGGTATTAGTTCTTGAGAGAAGATTTCCAACATTTATTCTAAGGTCAATTTTCCTTGCCATTTTTTCCTCCCTAACTTTTCCATTCTGTATCTCTTGTTTCACTTCCATCCTCACGTCACCACTAGTAACAACTGCTGGCCAGCTGCTACCAATAGACAGATGAGCACAAGAGCCCTCGGAGTAAAAGTACCCCCAGAGCTAGGGTCCTACTTCCAGGCCAGCCTTCACAGTCGTCATCCTGAGAAACAACTCCTGCAGGGAAGGTGCCACCCACCTGCACCAACTGCCAACCAGCTGGCATTCAGAGGACAATTAAGCTAGCCTAATAGAAGCAAGGCACCCTAAGGGAGATAAAGGAGGCAGCACGTGTCAAGCAAGTTAAACCACCACAGCAACCTTGACTTCCACCTCCCCTCAGACCTCAATGAAGATATGCAGGATCTTCAATCCAAGAAGCTCAGAAATAGCATTACTTCTAGCCCCTGTTAAGATACAATTTGTAGCTGCTCCATTAGGTGCTATAGCTACTAAAGATCCAGCAAATAAAGGTCTTGTCACAAAAGTCCTTGGCATTGTACTATCAAATGGTTCAATATCATAAATTGATATGATTTTATCAGTGGAAAGAAAAGGCAGCTTTGCTACTGTTCACTAAGCTCTATGGGACCTTTCCATTTGACTCGCAGCTGGAACTATCCTAATGGAAATTTTATCTGTCTCATTAGAATGTGAGGTCCTTAAGACCAGAGGCTGCCTTGATTTTCTGTTTGTATCTCTATTGCTAGGTGGTACAGAGTGCTGGCCCCTGGAGTCAGAAAGATCTGAGTTCAAATCTGGGCTCAGACACTAGGTGGGTGATTCTGGGCAAGTCACTTAACCCTGTTTGTTTCAGTTTCCTCATCTGTAAAATGAGCTGGAAAAAGAAATGGCAAACCACTCTACAGGGTCTGGACACATAGGAAAATTGGTGGCAGTATGGAGTTACTGCATCGAGTTCACATGAATCTTGCAAAGTGCATCAACCTTTGCTATTTGTTAATATTCCAATTAAATAAAATGTAGTTGAAAATTTCATTCATTTCATTTCTTGAAAATATGCATTTTTGCCTATGTGTCCAGACTTTAGGAACACCCTGTAACTTTGCCAACAAAACCCCAAATGAGGTCCTAGAGAGTCAGACACAACTGAAACAACTTGACAACAAAAACTCCTATAGCTCAGCACAGTACTTTGCACATAGTGTTTGTGAAATGCTTCATTCATTTACTCATTTCCCTAGTCCCTCTGGCCAAGAATTTTTTTTTCCTGAGGCCACTACAGGCATTTTTTACCCAGCTACAATAGGTATTCTCCCTTTGCCACCACCTTCTCTATCACTTACGCTAAAAATTATAAATCAAATCAAAATTACCATAGTCTTCAGAAAAGGTTTGTCACTGGATGACCCTCTTGTTTCACTCTCTATCACATTAACTTCCTAGACCAGATTATCCAACCCTGGCTACCACTCCCCTGTATGTGTTGTTTTCCTTTATAATAGAAGCTCCTTGAAGTAAGTAGTATCTTGCTTTCATACTTTTAATCTCATCACCTAGAATGCTACTAGACACATAGGAAGTACTTAAGAAGCGTTTTTTCATTATCATCATCATTATTATTAAAAGAAAAAAGTATCCTCTTCTTGTTCTAAGGAACAAGGAATAGTTCTGAATAAGTTACTATTACACAGGTGGATAAAACTGCTTTTTGTAGTTGAATTAAAATGTTAAGATGTAAGTTCACCTGTAAGCTCTCAGAAAGCATCCTTGGTAGAACTGAAATATCAGACAATACGATAGAATGATGTATATACCTCATCCTGTTTTCAAATGACTTTGGTTTCTTCTGCTAGCTCTCTATACTTTGAAAGCTTTTCATTCAGTGCTGCTTGGAAACTGAGATTATGACATTTTTGCAGGGTAAAATTTATTATCATTATTACCATTATCATTTGAAGAAAACATTCTCAATTTGTTCAATGGAGTTCAGATAATAGTCACCATCCTGCTGTTATCTTTTATAGTTAACGTTCTATGGATTATTGCACAGATAGATTAAAAAACTGATTTTTGTAGTTAGATATCATTGTAAGAAATATCAGCAAGCTCGTCTTTTGTAGACTCACTGAAAGCATTCTCAGTATAGCTCAAGTAGTCAACAGGAATACTCAGTTCTATAAAGAAGTGATAATAATGGGCTTTATACTTGGAAGAAGCATTACTAGGCTTAAATTGCCTCCTTGCAAGATCCCACATTTTTATCTTTTTTTTAAACTTTACTGCGCCAGTAGCTTATAGAACAATTTCCCATATGAATATCAAATGTTCTATCATTCTCACTATGGTTGAGTCCATTTTGCATATTTGCAGTACAGGAATAAGCCCTGAGTACAGAATGAAGGATAGGCTTTGTGATAATTAACTATGAAGGCAAAATAAATATTGTAGCACTTCAAGGCAGCTTGTTCAACAATTATTGACTCAAGAATAAATTGATTTTTCAAACCTCTGGGACTTCTTGGCACTTTTTTGCTCTTTACCATACACATATCCTCAGAAAAAGGGTTTGTAGATTTTTTTAATGATACAAGCTATACCTGTTTTGTATAAAATACATAAAAATATAACTGGGCTATATTTAGATAACTCAGTAGCATTCTCATCTTTTGGTAATAGACATTTGATTCCTTGTATTAATAAATATGAAATAAGATTTGCACCTGAGAAGCTGGTAAAGTGCTTTGCTAGTAATTCACATGTCTGAAGCATGAGCCAATAATTATGGATCTTACCTGGCCCTGCAGCTTTGCCATTTGTGTAGAGAAGTGAGAATTTCACTTAGTTCCCTTTGTGTCATGAGTCCGTCTATAATTGTAATATTAATAGTTTATTAGTTTTCTGTTATTCGTTTGATGAGAACTTTAATTTTGTTGTGTCAAATTTCATGCACTACAAATGACCAGAAATGTTCCACAGAGGATCTCTCTCATGTCTGATTTCTCATCTTTGATTTCTCAAGCCTCTATAGTAGAGTTTCTGGTTAATGTCAGATTGTTTATTTCACCCTTTGTACTGTTTCATTGCTTATTTCCTTAACCATTTTGCTTTTGCTTTCAATTGCTGATTAAGGGAATCTAGAATTTCTAATGTCTGTTTGTCTTCTGGATTCCATTCTGCATGTTTTCTTACTGTTGTTTTTAATGAGAACATATGGCATTCAAGTTATCTACTGCAGGTACCAGCTAAACACTGGTGTAACCTTCCAATATCTTTGCACAGATCTTCACTAGTTCCCTCAGATCACTTTTTCCTTCTATAGGGCTTACTGAGGGAACAGCTACTACAGATAATTCTGTGTATAGTTCCTGAAATGTTTTAATACTTTCAATCACATGCTGTGGGAGAATGCATTCATTTCTAACATTAAGAAACTTCAGGTGGACCCAAAGGACTAGGCACCCATACCCTTTTCCATTAAGGGGTCCTTCTGCTCTGGACCCAGGTGCATGGTCTGAACCAAATTCAGTGCTGAGAGAGCTTTGCAAGAAGGGTTAGGCTCTCTTTTTTCTCCCAGTTTTGGGCTCATTAAACTCCTCCCCATACACCAGGGCAGATTATTTACATCTGACTCATGTCTGGGGTTTCCTCAAAAGAGGAGAAAAGTATACAGACATTCAATATAAAATCTGAATCAGCTATGGGACAGTTACTTATTTCCTGCACACACATACACACACACACACAAATGTTAAAGAACCAAAAAGACACATAGCAAGCATTGAAAGAACTTTTAAAAAGGATGTGAAAACTAAACTTATAACAACTGTTGAATTTACTGTTAGGCTGACACTTAAGCCTAAAGCAGTTTGTGGGGTTACTAAAAGTCATTTCACATTTCACTTTGGTTTGCCACTTTTCAAACAAATTTAGGTCCATTTTTTTTCTGGTGTAACAATGACTGCTTTGGCCTCCGCTGCCCGAAGGCCAGGTATGTTACATTTTACCCCTTCCCCTAGGGTTCTCTGATACTCTTACGGGGTTGGGGTGGGGTGGCTTTCATCTATGCCATCATTCAAGTTGCCAATGATTGTATAACTTTAGGGCGTCCAAGCACTATAATTTCATTTGACCTTTTAATAGTCAAATTAGCTTTTACTATTAATTTTAATGATCTAGCGAGAACAAACATACAGACATTCCCCCCAGGACCTTAGGGGCATAATTCCCCCCTATACTCTCTGTCTCTGGGGAGGAGAAGAAAATTATGTTTACAATTTAGCTCAATTACCACATAATGTTAGTCCCACCAAGTTCCAGTTCCAAAGTCCTTCCTGGGCTTGTGTTCCAGGGACCCTGGCTTCTCATGGCCATAGGAACTAAAGAAAAAAGAGAGGTGTCCCTTCCCCCAATCAGTTTGGTTCATGGTGTCCATGCTGTGGGCTTTTGCTCAAAGTTGTATAACAGCGAAGGTGGTAGATAGGGCAAGCCACCCCTCCTCCACCTCTTAACAACACCTCAAAACATCCCTGACACAATCCAGAATGAAAAGAGCCTCAAAAGTGGGCTCTTTCTCTTTTAAATACCCACTGGGTTACTAGTTCTTCTTGCTCGGTGAAAAATAAGTGGAATGCCTTGTCATTTCAAAGCATCAAGGCCCCCTTGATACTGTGTTGAACGCATGTATGTGTCCTGCCAGAAGTAAATAGGACAACTTTGTAGGTGCTCAGAGGTGGCTTTGGTTAAACACTCATGTTGATTATAGTAATGTAGCCAAGGCTACATTTCCAGAAAGTGGGGAACTGGTGGTGTTTGGGGTCTGTTCTCCACATGTAGCATGAAATGTCATTGTGTGGGTCAAAGAGAAGCAAAATAAATATCTCTAGCCTCTTCTCCATCCTCCACCCTTGTCCCTCTACCCTTCTCCAAGGGAGACAGTTCCTGCCAGGACAGGGTCAAGGACCAAAGCTTGGCTACTCCTCAGGAAGAAGTATTAGGCTAGAATCATACCTCCCTTGGTCTAGGGGATATAGTTTTCAGATTCAAACTAAACTTCTTATGGCTGTTCATTAATGAGTAAAGGAGGATCCCCAAGCTTTATATCTAAGATTTCACTTCTTTCTCAACAAATGCAACTTCCACAATGAACTCACACAGTGATTAACAAAGAAACCTATTTATCAAAGTCAATAGCAAAATAGAAATGAAAGAAAGTATACTTAGGAGAATATATACCACACAATAAAGAGTGAAGGGGCTTTCCCACTGGGAACAAAATAACACAGCTCACCCAAGACGGAGAGTCCTAGATCTCATCCAAGGGGAAATTCCTCAAAGTTTCTACTATAACAAACTGAGAATGGGGACATGATGGAGACCGCCATCTTTTTCCCAGAGTCTTATTCTCCCTTCAGCAACCAGAAGTGGGGTTGGCATCATCTGTCTTCTCTCTTGAAGCTGGAAGCCAGAAGTGCCCAAAGTGACTACAGATCCTAAAAGACTCAAAGCAGCTCAAGAAACTGAAGCAACTGGAGCTCTCCTCTCTCTGGCCAACTCTGTTCCACCCTTCACCCAGGCTCAGGGCATTAATCTCCACAATGAGGAGAGAGTCCCATACCAATGGGTGTTAGTAACACTGTTAGCTTGATTCATGCCATCAAATTCAAAAAATGCTCTTTGAAATTCCTTTCCAAGTCTAACCATTTATTTTTCGAAATCATTCAAAATACTAGCCTGCATTTCATTATTTGACATCACTTAATCAATAAACATTTATTAAGCACCTACCATGTGCCAGGCACTGTGCTAAGCACCACAGATACAAAAAAAAAATAAGAGGAAGAAGACAAAAGACAGTCTCTACTCTCAAGGAGTTTACAATCCAATGAGGGAGAGAATATGCAAACAAATATATTCAAAGCAAACTATATTCAGGATAAATAGGAAATAATTAACAGAAAGAAGCCCCTAGAAGAGAGGTTTAGGAAAATGTGGGATTTTAATTTTAATTTATTTTAATTAATAGTTAAGGTAAGCAAATCTAGGTTTAAATCACTAAAAGGATGTTGCCTCAGACAAACTGAGACCTGTGAAAGTCCTTAGCTTAAAAAAGCCAAGGTCTCCCACTGTATCCAGGGCCATCTCCAGTTGCCCTGACCTGTCTTGTTGCTGGACTCAGATGACTGTGCAGGAGAAAGTGAGGCTGATGACTATGCACAGCCTTGCCTCATTCAAATCCAATTCACTCGGAAGTCGAGATATCACCTTCCTGGTGTCATTGGTCCTTTATGAGAAACAAAGGACAAAGAACAACAATGACGAGGAAAGTGAAGGAAGCTAGTAGGCAGAGGAGGGAGAGAGTTCCAGGCATAGAGGACAGCCGGAGACAATGCCTAGAGCTGAGAGACAGTGTCTTGTTCATGGAACAGCCGAGAGGTCAGTGTCATTGCGGGGTAAGATGTGAGAAGACTCGAAAAGTAGGAGGGGGCTGGGTTATCAAGGGCTCTCGATGCAAAATAGAGCACTTTGTATTTGATCTTGGGGACAATAGGAAGCCACTAAGGTTTACTGAATAGGGGAGCTGACACGATCAGAGCTGAATTTTAAGAAAATTCTTTGGTGCAGAATGGAAGATGGATTGACGGGAGGAGACTCAAGGTGGGCAGACCCACCAGCAGTCAGTTTAAATCATCTAGTGTGAGGGGGTGAGGGTCTGCACTAGAGTGGTATCAATATAGAAAAGGGGACATATTCAAGATACGGTGCTCAGGCAATATCTACAGGTAGCACTTCTGAAGTTTGTGTTGACTATCTTTAATGCCTTCAAGTTCTTTAGCTTTTTCTTCTTTGGGTTTAAGCATTTCTTTATAACTATATCTTTGAAGTAAATATTCCTTTGTAAAAGCTAATCTGACTGATATGTGACTAAATGGAATGGGGGTACTTGCAACCCCATTAGTGGAGACTAGAACCAATGACGGAGAAAAGGGATACCCCTTGGAGAAGGGTGGAAGTGAAACATTTCTACATTTATTTCTTCTGACAAGTTTAGGAATGAAGTTAAGATTGTCCTATGCTAATCTGCCATAACTTGCTCTATACCTTGGAGCTGAAGATATTATTGACAAAAAGAAATCTAATTTTTGAGATATGCTTGCAATTTTATGGTATTTTGCTGCTACATAATGAAAGGATTCCTCTCTTTAGTTCTCTTCCTGTGTACTCCTGACTTGGCTGCTTTAGCAAGCAGAGGCTTCTGCATTGAACCCCTTCCAGAAGGTGGGGTATTGGTGGGATTTGTTCCACTCTATCTGGACTTCTTGTGCAACTAGAATAAGCCAGCACCATGTCCTCTGTGTCAACCTGATCTTTGTGGCTTTGAGATGGGGCCAGCCTGTAACTCAATGCTGCCCTATCTATTTTTTAGATTAATAGGACAGTTTTGCCACATCAGTTATCATGCTTATCTAATCAGTGGTAACACAAGAGAGAGCCAAAATGACCAGATTCAAGGTTCCAGCCAAGCCTTCCCAACCACTAGAGTAGTCTCAGAGCACACTGTCCCCACTGCACATTACCCTGCTTGGCATTTCCTTCCCCCAACCAAGAAAAGGATAATGGATTAGGCTTGAAGAAGGATATTAATGTTATCATTATTATCAGTCACCATTTTCATCATAATCATTACTATTAATTCTGCCTGACATTTATATGGCATTTTACTGTTTATAGTGCAATTATACATACATTTTCTCATTTGAACCTCCCTACAAGCTATTGGGAAGCAGTTAGGTTGCTCAGTGGGCTTGAAATGACAAAGACCTGAGTTCAAATTCAGCCTCACTTACTAGTTCTGTGACCCTGGACAAGTCACTTGATTTCTGTTTGCTGTAATCCACTGTAGAAGGAAATGGCAGACCACTACAGTATCTTTGCCAGGAAAACTCCATTGGTCAGCACTGGCATGCTCTGGTCTATGGGGTCACAAAGAGTTGGACACACCTGAACAACCACGAGAAGCCTATTTTGAGTTAGTGAGTCAGTTTAGTCAGATTAATCACTTTCCCTTAAAGGAAGGAGTGGGTGTCCATAGACAGAAACAACTCAACCTTGACTGGTAACACCTGAAACTAGAGCTTTGCTTTACACATGCCCAGATGACCTAAAATGGAGCAACCCAGGGACCTGCTTCTAGGAGAAGTCATTTCGCATTTCCCTACCACATGTGAGAGAGTAGCTTCTTTCAGTTGTTTCTATGGCCAGAACAGCCTATACCTTCTCATTCTTTTCCCACACAGACGAGAAATGATGAGGAAAGACTGCCTTCCCCTCCTCCCTAATCTACCCTGTGTCTCCAGGAAGGGGGGTTAGGGTTGGAGTTTGGCTTGGTTTTCCTCTGGTCCTGTTCCATTTGTTTCTTTCAGTTCCAGGCACAGTTGGAGGAATGCCCACTGGGCCCCAAGATCCAGCCATAGTGACCTTGGAGCCAGAATTCCAGGTCCAATTTTGTAGCCAGCTAACCTAGAAGAGAAGGCCTGAGAAAACAAGGTACCTAGGACTACAGCCCAAAGAGGACTTTGGATTTGGAATTTAGTGGGACTGTGCTCTGTAGAAACTGAGCTAAACTGCAAACCTAAAGCCTTTCTCCTCCCCAATTTTACATATTGGAAGTTATATATGTATATTTGTTCTTCTTATACCTTTGAAGTAAATATTCCTTTGTAAAAGCTAAGCTATTAAGAGACTTATGGAAATTAGGGTACAGGGAATCCCTAAAATTGAGGGATCATTACTGGGGGCTAGAGCCAATGGTAGAGAAAAGGGATGCCCCTTGGAGAAGGGGTGAAGTGAAATACACCTGTCTTCTGGGCAGTGGGGGGCAGGGTGGGCAATGTAGTTACTATTACATGCCTAAAGCACTCTATACATCCTTGAATATGTTTTCCACAATTGGTACATTTGATAGTATCTGTAATATACCTTAGGCAGTATATTTATGAAGGTATTTGTATCAGTAAGGCAAGATTCATGACCTCAAGGATGACCATGAAAATGCGTGTATGGTTCAGAATCGCAAAGTATGAAAAACTCTCTAGGTAGAAGGCAGAGGAAGTATGACATTTTTTTAGACACCAGAGGATCCAATCCCAAGACCAGCTACTCCAATTCGATATAGCAGTAATTATATTCCAAAACCAGTAAGCCCACCTCGATGTAGCAACAAGGAAATTATAACGGTATTATAGTGAGGAACCAAGTCATCCTGTAACCTTCCCCCCTCCCCGGTAGGGCCTTCCTGTAAACAATCACCCATGAATTCTAACTCTCAGCTCAGCACTCTCTTCTGCAGCTCTGTTGACATTGGCTCTCTCAATGTCTGCTGTGCGGCGCCCTCTTGATGTCTGCTGTCTCAATGTCTTCTTGATGTCTGCTTCTCAATTCTGCTTCCCTTTAGTTCTGTCCCCCTTTGTTTCTGGTTCCCTCATATTCTGGGCTCTCTTTATACACAGTCCTAGCCAGCATTTGATTGGCTAGCACTCAGGTCTCTGATTGGCTGAATTTATGATTGACTAGAACTCAGTGCACACACCATTGGCTCTGGTCTTAGCAACTCCCCTTAGGGCCCTGAGGGCTTCACACCCACATTGGCTTAGTGCCTGGTAAGTAGAGGCTGTGTCTGTCCATTGATGGAAGAGGGAGAGAAAAGTTGGTAGTAAGAGGAACTTTCATCTCTAGCTGTGCAGGTTCAATTTCCTTCTCCAGCCTTCAGAGTGAAGTACGGCAGTGAAACAGGACTTCCTCCCATCTGTCCACCTGGTGCTGCACCTGTCTCCAGCCTCATCTGGGAGAAGGAGTGGCACCTTCCACTCAGTGATAAAAATTCTCACACCCAGTCATATCCTACGTGCTCCAGTGATTCTGAATCCCTTTAGGTCATCATTCAGATCTACCACAAATTTATGTTACACAACCTCAACTGGGCCCTCACTGATGCTAGGCAATTCTAGTATATCAACTCACTATCCCAAGTGGCTCTTGCAAACCTTTTCATCCCTCCTAAAACCTCCTATGGCTCCCCTTAACCTCACCCTCTCAGATGAGAACTTTGCTTTGTATTTACCAAGAAATCCCCCTTCTCCCCTCTTCCTTGTCTCATATCATTCAAATGCCTCCTGCCTCTATTTTCTCCCTCACCCTTGTCTCACATGAAGAGGTGGCCTTATTCCTTACTAAAGCTAATCCATTTCATCCAGTCTCCTCCAACAGACGGCCCTTATTGTCATCCCCTCCCTATTAGGTGTGAGCTCAGAACTTCTTGACTCCAGATCCATTGAGCAACCTTTATGAATTAGAAAAGTGAGGCTCAGAGAACATACAGGATATAGCAGAGGCCACAGAGAAGTAGCATTGCCAGAATTTTAATGCAGGACTTCAAATGTGAGCCCTCTTTTCAAAATGCCACAGTATCTTTTACCTTTTCATCTGTGAGAGTCAGTCTGACACGGTAGATGAAGAAATGGCCTCTGGAAGGCCTTGGTGGAAGTCTGGCAAGTCACTTAACCTTTCACTGACCCAGAAAACTAAGACTTACAAGACTTACGACTTGTAGCTCTGCATGGATAGAGGGAGTTTCCTCACCAAGAATTATTTACACCGATGAAATCAAAAGCCCTATAATAGGTAAAGTACATAACTTATCTTCTCCATGAAATTGTAGTAAATTTTTTAAGGAAAGGAACCATATCTAACTCTTTATGCTTGTCCCCACCCCCTTAATCCCAACACCTAGAACAGCACCTTACACAGAAGTCAATAAAGATTTGTGGAAGGAAGGAAGGAAGGCAAACAGGCCTCTTAACATGAAAAGGAACAACAATTTTTTCAGATGGATAAATATTTTTAACCTACATATCAAACAGTAAACAGAACATTAGAGTCTCTAGAGTTAAAGGTATACTTTTAAGGATATCTAGGCCAACTTGAACAAGAATCATTTCTACAACATTCATAACTAATGTTCTTCTAGCCTTTGCTTAAAGACCTCTCATGAAGGGGAACCCACTATCTCCCAAAGTTTCTCATTTCGCTTTTGAACTTCATTATTAGAAAGGTGCTTTTTTTCCTCCCAAATATATGAAAAATTTGTGATTTCATAAGCATAGAGAATTCCTTATTTGGTAACTCTATCCACAAGAATTTGAGTCCATGCCCTGAAGGATCTAAGTAATTCAGTTTTGGAATTCTTGCCCTGGACTTACACAGTCCTGAACGGATTACATGAGCACCTATTATATCTAACCAACTCCAGATTGCCACCATGCTTAATCCTAGCTATTGTCCTCCCCAGACATGGACCCACTCTCCACTCCCTTTTCTAATCAAATTGATACTGCTTTTTCTTTCTAGAAAGGACTCCCCTATGATTTGACTCACTATCCATGTGACTTCATACACCAAAACACCCTTCCCTTCCAGTGGTTAACTGGTCTGCTAGTGGTCTCCCTCTATTAGAATATATGACACTTAGCATACTGACTGACATATAGCTAGGACTAAATAAATGCTTTTCAGTTTGTTCAACACAGATTATGACACATCAATGACCTAGTATTTACTAATAAGTATTTACTAGCAACTAGTATTTACTTGTAAGTACTGACAGTTGCCTGAGGAACATAAAAGTTAAGGACTTGCTTGGGGTTTTTCAGCTGGTAAGTGTCAGAGACAGGATTTGAACCCAGATCATCCTTATTCCAAGCCTACCAATTGACAAGGCTGCCTCTATTTTCCTTACATTGATCTGCCTCTATGCCACTTGTACATGCTGCTTCTAGTTTTATCTTCTGGGCCAAACAGAACTATCTTCCACATGACAGCTCTTCAAATTCTTTAAGATAGCTGCTATCATACCTCTCCCAAGACTTCTCTTCTCCAAGTTAAACAGCCCCAGTCCCTTCCAATAATTTTCATGGTTTTGAGTCCATACATGGTTTTAAATCCCACAATCCTCTCAGTCTCTCTCTGAATACACACCAACCTGCCGATAGCCTTACTAAAATTTTGTGTTCAAAACTGGACACACTTCTCCAGATACGGCCTTGTTGCAAAGATAGTGAATTATATGAATAATGTCTATAGTTCCAACTCTATTGTTTTACTGCCAGACTTTAAATAAGTTACTTCCTCTAATTATGTTTAGTTTATAGATAGAGAAGCCATAATTTTCATCTTGTCATCAATGGACTAATTTTTGGACTAATATTTTAACATATCAGGCTTAACCCTGGTAGTGAAAAGTAAGTAATCTACTAACTTTTAGAATGTATTTAGGATGTATTTTGCCTCATAAAATTTTGTCATTTTGTGGCACAGTCCCCACAGTAGGTATAGTGGCTCCACTTTAGGGCATCCAAAACCTGAGAATCAATACCAAGTTTCTAGGTTAGATCAATCATCTTCTACTTCTTGGAAGATTCTGCTAATTGAACTAAGGATGTATACAGGTTCCATAACTGAGCATTTATGTCTAACACTTGCTTTTTCTAAACCTTTTCAACTTGCCCAAGTTTATTTATTAACTCAGATAGTTGTTGAATAATTCATTTAGAAAAACATGTGGCTTTCCTCTACAGGACAAAGATGAAAAAATAGTGTGTACCAGTTGCCTCCTTTTTTTCTCTTGAAAGAAATAAATATTGTCCATGTATTGACAGGGAAAAGGAAACTCATATGAAGTTGTGCTCAGGGGCCAATCTATCTACACCACCCTTGGTAGGGCAACATTTTGTGCTAGCACGACCCATCTGACTTTATGTGTTCAGTTCTAGTACCCCATTTACTATTTCTGGGAGGGAGGGGGAGGGAAAGAAGGAAGGAAGGAAGGAAGGAAGGAAGGAAGGAAGGAAGGAAGGAAGGGAGGGAGGAAGGAAGGAAGGAAGGAAATGAGGGAAGGGAAGGAAGGAAATGAGGGAAGGGAAGGAAGGAAATAAGGGAAGGAAGGAAGGAAGGAAGGAAGGAAGGAAGGAAGGAAGGAAGGAAGGAAGGAAGGAAGGAAGGGAAAGAAGGAAGGAAGGAAGGAAGGGAGCGAAGGAAGGGAGAGAGGCATGGAAAAGAGGGAAAGAGGGAAGGAAGGAAGGAAGGAAGGAAGGAAGGAAGGAAGGAAGGAAAGGAGGGAGGGAGAAAAGAAGGAGGGGAGGAAGGGAAGGAGTGAGGAAAGGAAGAAAGTTAACCCAAACAATATTCTGGAGGACCAAAAGAGTTCACATGGAAAGTATGAAAAGTACAGAATTTATTTCCTTTTCAGAGGCAGAATTTGTCCCAAAATTTTCGAAGTGTTAGATTATGAATCCAGTGGATAGAAACTTGTGCCAGTTCCTTGGTTACCCCGGCATATTTCTGGTGTTTAATGTGTCAGATACCCAAATATGTGCTCCAAATAGAGCATACATTTTTATGATTTAGCCAAAGCCCAAATTGTAATATATTGTAATTCTGTCAACAAATACCACAGTAATCAACTGAAACAATTAGAAGCCGTTGTCCAACTCTGATTTTTTTTTCCTGCTGAAAATCCAAGATCTATTACACAAGTGACAGGGAGATAGAATTGGCTTTGGACAGAGAAGAAATATTGGCTTAGCCAGACAGCTGTTCACGAGGGAGGGATTTAGGCTAAAAGAATTTAATGCACAAAGAAAGGGGGCAGGGCACTAGACCTGTTCTCAACACAGCAGGCAACTTTTCTACTAGGAAAGAACTGGCAGCAGCTTTAGGCTATAACCATTTTGGGGAGACCAAAGGGCTGCTGAGAGGACTCAGATGATACTCTATTAAATACTTTTTTATGAATTTTAGTCTTGTTCAAGTTGTGCTTACTTGCTAACTATGTAGTGAACAACTTTGTGGCTTCAGCCTTTCATATCTAATTCCAGGTGTGTCCACCTAGAACCTTAGACAGTAATGGGATACACAAATGCACAGGGATGCACAGATGAGGAGGCTGAGAAGCACAACTTGGTAATCAATTTTCTTGATAGGAGCTGAGTGTTATTTAGTTGCATGGCATGTCCAGAAGGTCTAGCATGGTTTTTCCCCTGCTATGAAAGGCCAGATGTTGGAAAATCTGGCCTGAAGTCAAACAGCCACTTCGGATCAGGGCTCTCACTACTCTGAGTTGCATCAGTCTATCTCCCACTTGAAGTGTGAAAAGCTTAAAAGAAAATACAAAAAACATGTCTGATCCCATATCTGGTTTGGGGCTTGGAAGAGAAGGAAACGAGCTGCACCTGGAACAAATTGGGCCCTCTTTACACCACACCCTGCCCCCCAAGCAAAAGAGAAAATCCCCCTTTTCTCCACATTAAGTAAATGGAGAATATCAAAATCAGATTCTTCATGTCACTTATCAAAACTGAACTCAGACAGAGCCAATCCCCTAAGGTAAGGCCAGGAGGGCAGGACACAGGTGAGGAAGTCTGCTTGAAAAATACTTGCAGTCAGTAGATATATGGTTTTGGAAGAAGCTAGGGAAGTTCCTGATGTAATCTGATACTCCTCCCTCAAGAACAATCACTGTCAGCAATTATTTACTTTAAATATTTCTTTCATTATGTTAGTCAATGTTGTGAGACATACAGACAGAAAAAGAGACAGAAAGAGGAGACAGAGAAATAGAAAAAGAGACAGAGACACTTGTTAAGTATTTGTACTATGCCAAGGGATAGAACTACAAGAAAAAAAGACAGTCCTTACCCTCAAAAAGCTAACATTCTAATGAGGAAAGACAAAGAATAAAGGGGAACTAGAAAGTGATGTTGGGGATGCCCAAGCCAGGGCAAAGCTTCTGGCAAGGAGAAATCCAGAGAATGGGGAGTGGATCCAGAAGTATCCTATTCACAACTTGTAAAGGGATGACCCCTTTCAAGACTTTGATGGACTAGTGTAAAGGGTGTTTATAAACTAGGCAGCCTCTGAAATTCCTTCTAGCTCTAGAACTATGAGTCCACTTCTTTATTCTTTTTTAGGAGATGTGAAGAAATTTTTCAGTCAACTATAAAGCAGCTAGCCATTGGCTGACTGAAGTACCATCCATGTCCTTGGTGGTTTTAAAATCATAAGCAAGCTCTAAAAATTTAGTCATCTCTGGCAGTCAAGAGAAGGTCAGACTTGGCAGTTAGGAATTGAAGTGGAGAGAAAAGCAGGCCCAACTAAGCAACCTGCCTAACAGAGTCTGTGCCCTAGAGGAGCAGCATAAGAAGATGACAAGAAGAAAACAGGCACTGGAGACATGAAATCTAGTAGGCGTGAATTGCCTTGGCTACGTATGTTCCTCATGGACATTTCTTGAATTGTCTATTCTATGTGTACGCCAATTCTTCCCACTGATGCTGTGTGTCTTTGTGGGAATGTGTCCTCTGGTTGACTCTGGTCAGTTAAAACATTCTGTCGGGGCTCATTTTGAGGAGTGTGGGCCCACAGAGTACCTTGAAGCTGAGATAATTATTCTCCAGGGGATGTAACTTATAAGTATAAGTCAGTGGGGTACCCAATAGTGGGCACTACAAATATAAGAAAACAGTCTTTGCTCCTTGCTCAGGTATACACAGATAAGAGCTGGTAGCATGGCTAGGACCTTGAAAAAGAAATTGTCATTGGGTTCCGCTGTGTGAAGTTAGTCAACTTGTTTGAGGTCCATAGTCTATCTATGTTCCCATTCTTCTCACTCATGCTGTGTGTATTTGTGGGAGCATACATCTCAGGTTTATCAAGGGAATGTTCTGTTACTGCTGTACATTGCCGTAAAAATTAGGGGCAAAATGTTACCAAATACCCACGAAAATATTAATATCTCATTATTAAGCAAATAGAATGAGGAGTCTAAAGCATGTTGTTTAAGTGTTCAATGCATGCTGTACAGTGTTAACACTCATCAGGGTGCTACATAGATAGTAAATGCTTAATAAATTCTGAATGAAAGTGAGGCAGTATAGTATAGTGGAACTTGGAAGTCAAAGTACCTCTCATTAGTAACCTTGAGGGATTGAAGGATGAAACAAAGAATGTTATGGTAACTGATAGCTTGGTTTTCCATTCCCTCTGAAAGCTGAAGAGAAGGGCTCAGAGAACATTAGATTAGACATAAAAAAAATGTATCCTGACTACAATGAAAGTCATAGGATGATGAGAAAGATTCCCAAAGAAGAAAGTGGAATTCCCTTCCCTGGAGCCTTTTAAAGAGTTCTAGATATTCTTCAGCCAATAAGTATTCATTAATAATTCCAATAGAGGGACTGGGAGAGTCTTGCTTGTAAGCAAAAGAAAGGACTACATTGCTCCAGGAAGTCCTTTCTCACCCCATTATTCCAGAAGAGGTGCTTGGACTGACCTGGTTAATACTGTCCATTTGTATCAGTGACTAAAGCTCTGTCTGATGGTATTTTAGCCCCTCACTCAATCCTAACTTCTCTTACAAGTAGTTGGTCTTCATCATCTTGTCTGTCTTATTTAAACAGAAAACAAGGTAGGTGGGGCCATCTCTAATTTTATGGCCTCTTCAATTCCTAGAATATGGTCAGCTTTAAATAAATATCAAATAATACTGAGCTAAGTCATCAGGAAGATGAGTGAATGACTTAAAGTAATACCTCTAGCCATATGTTTTACTTATAGTCAGGGAATGAAGGGGTCTTCTGGGCTCCTTGTCTGATGCGAGGTTTCAACTTACTTAAAAGATCTGACTCAAAGAGCTAAAGCCCATGTGGCATTATACAATGGGGCATGAGGCCTGCAGTTCTATCTTTAATGGGTCCCCAGGACCTCACTTTGAAGTGATGACTCACAAAGAATATTTTGTCAAGCCAATTGGGCCATAAAAATATTAAGTGTGGTTTTAAGCAGTAAAGGTTTTTATTATCCTGCTCACTTCCTGTCATGAAGCATTGCATTAAATTGCACTTTTAAGGGATTAATGACCTGTTTGCTGTGTTCCACACTGCATTCATCGTTATAAAATCTTCTAAAAGCCGTGTTATCAACACCAGAGTCAATAAAAGAATTGGAAAGTAAGGCAAACACAGAGATCTGAGAGTATTTGACTGGGTAAAAACATTAATTCAGTTGAGTTTGGCTTTCCCTAGTGAAGCTCTTCTTCTCCACCTTGTGCCTTAGAATTATTATGACTAAAGTCAGGGCTGAGTAAGTATTACTTAGGAGCCTTTTGCCATTCACAGAGGAAGTGAAGGTGCTATGTCTCAACTAACTTCAAAATAAAGTTTGCCATACGTTTTGTTGAGCTACTTGAGTGAGGGGGTTCTTTAAAGTCTTTCATTATCTCTTATTCCCTAAGATTCAATGAAAAGAATTATTCATTCTCCTTACTGGAATAATGGAACAAATAGCAACAACCACACTGCCTTTGGCGTTAATAAACCTGGGGGTCTGGTTCCTGCTTTGCCACTAACTACCTGTGTGAACTTGGCTGAGTCACCTAACCTGAATTTCAGTTTGCTTCAAATTAGACATTTTGATCATCTAATGTTGAAGAACTACTGTGGCATGGGTACTACACCATTTCCTTCTGCACTAAGGGGCCTAGGTTCTGGACCTGGTCATATGATTTGAACTGGGTTCAGTCCTAGGAGAATTTGGCTTCTACTGCATACTTTGAATCATAAAATCCCTACCCAAGTACCCCAAGGAAAATTTTAATTAAATTAAATTAATTTAATTTAGGTTATGGCCCACATCTAGGGTTTCTTCAAAAAGGGGGAATAAAAATATGTAAAACATGAAAGAATGACAGTATGCATTAACAGAACAGGATTCAGTAAATTAATTTATAATCACTGTCACAATCTGCTGGGAGGCTAGAGGTTGGGCTATTTTTTTCCTTGAAAGGCTAAAAACTGTCCCCAGGATCTAATTGGTTCAGATGGCTAAGACTCAAGCTGTGCTTCCCTTGATGCAGCTTCCTAGTAGCTACATATATTTGGCATGTTGACATGGCTTTATGGTAACCTAAGGAAATAAAAACGTTCACCTACGGAGGCAAGGTCTTTCATACTTGGCAGATATCACCACACCCTTCCCTGCAAACAGGCCCATTTCCAAATGGAGACAAGAAGGGCACCACTTACACAAGCTAATTGCTGGAGTATCCTTGTTGAATAACCTTTCTATTCTATTGCTAAGTAAACCTATTTTTTCTGGTTGTTGTTGTGGTTGTTTGTCCTTCGTTCTCAAACAGGACCATGACATCAGGGAGGTAATGCCACAATATGCAAGTGGATTTGGATTTAAGTGAGGGAGAACTGTACAAAGTCACCAGCCTCATTTTCTCCTCTGGAGCCATCTGGGTCCAGTGGCAAGATACACATCAGGACAACTGGAGATGGCCCCAGATGCAGTGGAAGACCTTGGCCTTTTAAAACTAAGATCTTTAGCAGGTCTCAATAAAATGATATGCAATCACCTTATTTTGTTCCAACATTGAAACTGAACTAAAAGGATACTGGCCTGAATCAGGCCTGCCCCTGGCAAATGACAACTCTGAACATGGCCCCTATAGGTCAATTAAACCTAACTGCAACTCAGATGACCTATCTCTTCTAGCTCTAAAGTTCTGTGATTCTGAATGAATGCATTTTTCATTCTTTGGTCTTTCATGTTTCTTCTACCTTCCAACAATTTTCCAACTTTTTGGGAACTGCCTATGGCATTAAAAGAGTAAACGAAGCAAGGAGGGTCACACAGCCAGTATGAGGAGAGGCAGAATTTAAACTCATCTTTCAGATTCTCTATTCACTATGCCTTGTTGCATTTTATAAACACTGTATGAGTAAGAAATGTTATATGACCACCAAAAAGTCCAATGCAATCTTAGATGCCTTCGATACATAGGGCCCAAAACAAGGAAGGGAAGGCAATAAATGGTTCTACTTGGTTCTGGTCCCTAAGTTTTCATTCTTGATGCCACATTTTGGGAGTGGGTTGATGAATGCATTGATATCAACCAGGAAGTAAACTTCACACATCCTGCAAGCCTGTCTTTTCTGCTCTATTCAAGATTCTAGTCAACTTGGATAGGAATTTGGGAGATAGGTAATTGAGTGGTTGATGGAATTCACCATCCAAAAAATAGCTCCAGAGATCAAAACAATGGATTAAACCTAACATAATTATATTGAATAGGAATAAATGGAAAGTCTTGCATTTGGATTAAAAAATCAACTACTCCAAAACAGAATGGGTGGAGATGTGGCTTGACAGTAGTTCACACAAAGTCTCGGGGATTTGGGGGAGAATAAGGGAAAAGGGTCAAAAGCCTAGATTGGTGCTTTCATTGAGAGACCTCCCAACATGGAAACTCCTACTACCACTCAGTAACACATGATCTTAAAGAACTGCCTATGGCATTAAAAGAGTAAATGAAGTAAGGAGGGTCACACAGCCAGTATGAGGAGAGGCAGAATTTAAACTCATCTTTCAGATTCTCTATTCACTATGCCTTGTTGCATTTTATAAACACTGTATGAGTAAGAAATATTATATGACCACCAAAAAGTCCAATGCAATCTTAGATGCCTTCAATACATAGGGCCCAAAATAAGGAAGAGAAGGCAATAAATGGTTCTACTTGGTTCTGGTCCCCAAGTTTTTCATTCTTGATGCCACATTTTATAAAAGACATTTACAAACTGGACTATGTCCAAAAGAGGGTGACTAGAATGGGGAGCAGAATTTAAGCTATATCATATGAGGAAACTGGAGATTTTCAGCCTGGAAAAAGAAGACAGCTGCAGCCATGTACTGACGTTCTCATCCTATGCACTACTTTGCCTGGTACCTCTCCTGTAGCTCATTTATAATGAGAGCGGAGGGAGAGGGAGAGAGAGAAAAACCTACAGTTTAATATGTTGTACTAGATAAAATGTGACTTAGCCTACTCTCACATCATTATTCTCTTTGTGCTAGTACCTATGCAACGTAAGGAGCATCAGCACCCAGGTCATCACCTCTCTAGCCTAGCTGCTCTTAGACAAGGGTTAGATGTACAGCCTACACTTGCCTACTCACTCCCTCACTCTCCCATCTATGTTCTCTGAATCAAGTATTCTCACCTGTCCATGTTTTGCTGAACCCTCCCAGAACTCAATGACCTCCTTTGTTACTTTCAAGTTTCTCCAATTCTCCATGTTCCCTTAATAAAATCAAACATTCTCTCAGCACTAGCTCTCCAACCCAATGAACAAACACCAATGCCAAGGCTACTTTCTGATGCTCTCTAACAAGTCTAGGGAATATCAGGTACTTGTTTCTCACTTTATTCTCCCAGACATGGATTCTCCTTTCCCAGTGTCCCCAGCTCCTGATATTTAGTGAAGGATATATCTGTCCTCAGATATTTTAAGAGCTGTCATAGGAAATAAGTTTTTAACTCTGGAGACAAGAGAGCTAGGTCCAGTGGGTGAAAGTTGAAGGTAGGTAAATTTCCCCTTACTATAAATGATGACCATAGCAATTAGAGCTATTTTAAATATTACTATCATGTGTCTTGCTTACCTTGGCACTGGAGGAATTCATGCTGAGACTGGATGACTTTCTGTCAGAGGGAATTTTTCTACAGGTGAGAGGTAGTGTGCATCATGGAAAGAATCTCAGATTTGTAGATGAAGGACCTACACTCAAATTACAGTTTGGCTATTTACTGTCCATTTGACCTTGACCAAGTCACTTGGCCTCTCCTGGCTTCAGTTTCCTCAACTTAAAATGAAGGGACTTGACTAAATGCTCTCTAAGTTCACTCCCAACAATAATTCTGTGAACTGCCCTACCTGGTAGGGAGTTGAAACAGATGATTGATAAGGTTTCTTCCAAATTTGGGCTTCTACATTTTAAAAAAACAACACTTGAACAAACCTTTTTTAAAGCACCTAATGGGCAAAGCACTTCTTGTCATTAAATCAGCAGTGTAGAAAAACCTATTTATCAGAATCATAATCTCATCTCTTTATTCAACTCAGTATTTAATTCCGGGAGTCTCTCTATTCCTCAGTTTTCTCATTTCTTAAAGAAGGAAGATGATATACGCTGCCTATATATACATGAATTCTATTTCTCTAAATTTGACCTAGAGACAAGAAATACTTAGTTTATCTGTATGCATGTGGTGAGTCTCACGGCTGAAATTTTATAAGATCTTAAGTCCGTTTTCCTAAATTGCACCATGTACAGAAAGAACTGGGATATGTACACAGAGTTAGCAAGGTTTAGGAAGAAGAGCTGGTACCTGTTTTTCCCCCCCATCAAATCCTTATTATGTTATTACACTCTGCCCCACCCCTGTGGCTGTATTAAGGGTTTATGGTGAAGACCATAAAGCATAAATTCCCAAAAAATACCACCAGAGGAGGGAAATTTTCCTGAGGTTAGCATTGCTAATAAATCTTCCAAACACTAAAAATTCACACCAACACCAGATTATTTATTCAAAAGTGCTCTCATGCTGAAGTCTGAGAAATGATGATTTTTAGGTAAACATTGCAGTTCTTCTGATTCTCCTTATAAACACTGCCATAACTTTTCCTCACTTTTGAAATCTGAGACTATTCTATCTCTTTGACATAAATTTTTTTTCTGGGACTTTAGATTTCTGGGAAATATCTTAGTATTATGCCAGAAGCCTGGTTTAATTTTGTAGACAATTCCCTAACTTTTTAGACTGCTTTGCATCTTGAGAATGAAATTTTTGTGTTTTGCTAGATGAGTTCTCATTCCTAGTTACCAAGATTATCTTTGGATCTGCAAAGAGGACTTTGGAGAAACAAACACAGTTCTTCCTTAACTCTCATGCACATAAACTGAGTTCTCCTTCATTCTGAAGCTATGAGACATAGTCGACTCTTTTGACTCCCTTTCTCTTTTCAGATATGTGACTCTGAGTCTCCACAAGAAACAAAGAGAAAGAAATGAACTTTCTCCACTTTGAAATCTTCATGTTAATCTCAAGGATTCCTCAAAGAAAGAAATCATTTTCACTTCAGTGAAGGAAAGCATTTACTTTGTGGAAATATTCCTTTTCTTAATCTCCAAAGAATGCTATTCTAAACTGTCCAGTGATGGCCAAGTCTAAAGTCTCCTGCCTGTGAGAGTCCAGAAGAGTTCAGTACATCCTGACTTTTCTAGTGTGGACCTCCTGTAGCTTCCAGAATTCTATAAGAGATTCTTAAAGTCATAAGAAGATCTTTATAATAAGGTGTAACCAGCCAGTGACACTAAAAATGAGAAAGACTGAGAGCTCATTCATCAGAGGTTTTGCCTGATATTCTAGGAAATCTAATGCCAGCTTTCTGTCATCCTCTCCATGACCAAATTATGATTTTATCTGCTTAAAAATTCTCTAATAGGGTAGGTCTCAGAGCAAGAAAACACCATAGACTACCTACTCTATCTTCTCTCTTGTTTACCCACACACACAAAAAAAATCAACACCAAATTTAGTGGGCGGACCTATAAGACATCAATAAAGTAGTGTCTGATTTTTTGTGTAAGCTAGGCAGCAAGGTGGCACAGTTGATAGCATAATGGACCTGGAGTCAGAAAGACCCCAGTTCATCTCCAAACTTAGACATGTACTAGTTGTGTGACCCTGGGCAAGTCACTTCACCTCTATTTACCTCAGTTTCTTCATCTATAAGGGATACACTCACCTTCCAGCATTACTGTAAGGACAAAAATGAGATAATATTTGTAAAGTACTTTGTAAACCTTAAAGTCTTGTATAGGAGTTCATCAATATTATTAGTTTTTTAATGCCAGAAATACAAGTGTGAATATGTCCAGTTCTAGTATGCTAAATAACTAATGCCACAGGAGTTCAGCCTTTAGGCAACCTGGAGAGCCCTTATTGCCCACCAATAATCCCTAGACCATTCTTAAAGAACAACTAATCCATGGGGTCCATATGCCTTCAGGTATAGGTGACCTTTAAGATTCTTTTAAATTCTAAGATTCTGTAACTGAGACGACAAGTCACCAGATGTGAATCTATCCCATTTGTACCACTACCTCTCAATGAATCACAAATAGATTGTCTTCTTTGTAGAGCATCCATGATGATCAAGAGCACATTCTTTCTTACTTGCACAGTTCAGGCCTAACCCAGAAGGGCAACAGGCTTGAAGTAGGGCATAGAGAATACTCCCAAACCTCCCTATTTTCATCAAAAACACCACCATCCTTCCAAACCTCCTAGATTTGTAACCTCAGCATTATCCTGGACTCCTCACTCTCCCTCATCCCACATATCTAATTAGTTGCTAAATCTTGTAATTTCTGCCTTCACAATCTCTCTCACATCTGACTCTTTATCCCCACTCACACAGATACCACCTTTTTTCCATTTTTTAAAAATTTCTAATTCTCAAATATTATTCTTTAAAGTTGTCCAATTTTACATCTTCCTTTATGGTCCATAGCAAAATCTCCATTCCAATGGCTGGATGAATTGGATGCCTACATGGACATGGTCAACAGAAGAATCACCATTCACATGATCCTCACCTCTTGACTAAATGGTTTCCAACAGCCTTCTAGTTGGCAGTGATTCATTACTCTTCTCTGACCCATATATTCAATTACCAAGCCTTGTAATTTCTATCTCCATGACATCTGTTGCTTTCCTCTTCATGCCTCATGTCTCTTACCACTCCAGTCTGCCTTTCATACTGCTACCAAAGTAATTTTCCTTAGACACAGATGTGACCATGTGACTCCTATTCAATAAACTTTAGTGGTTTCCTATTATAGCCTCTCAGATAAATTCCTCAGATAAAATATAAACTCCTTTAAAAGCTGTTTAACTTTTTACAATCCTTCACAAATTGACTCCAACTTTTCTTTCCAACCTTATTGGATATCAATCTCCCTTCTGAATTCTGCAATCCAACCATACTGGCCTTCTCTCTCTTCCTTATATAGGACATCACATTTTACATCTCTGTGCCTTTGCACTGGCTATGCCCCATGCCTGGAATACACTACCTCCTCACCTCCTTGTCACAGAAAACTACTTCTCCTTAAAGACCCAAATCAAGCAACAATTTCTGCATGAAAACTTCCCCAATCCCTCCAAACTCTAGTGCTCCCCTCCCATATTACCTTTTATTTAACAACTTTATACACGTATTTGTATTTATCCACTTTATATTTATACTATATATTCTACATATATATATATATATGTATATTTATCTCTATTAGAATGAAAAGTCATTGCATGTAGGGATTTGTTTCATTCTTTGTTCTTACAACCCCAAAGCCTAGTAGAGAGCCCAACACACAGTAGGTGCTTAAGAAAAACTTGTTGATTTATGTATGTCTGCCATGTGTATATAAAAATGCCCTCTAGAAATGAATACAAATAGAGGCAGGGCAAGAATGTCTTATTTTTTATGTGTACTTCTCCTTCCTCCCATTAAAATGACTAAAGATAACTGAGATTGCCATTTTCATGAAGATGACTCCCAGACCAAGCATGAGTCTGTCTCCTAAGTAGTCTTGCACTATCAGTTGCCTATTAGATATTTTTAACTAAATGACCCATATATATACATATATATATTAGGTATATATATATATATATTTTGAACTCAACACATCAAAAACAGAACTCATCTTTTCCCCAAAACTCATCCTTCTGTACTTCCCTATTTCTGTTGAGGGTATAACTACTATCTTTCTAGCCACTCAAATTAGAAAACAGCATCATCCTTGATTCATCACTCCCTTACACCATATATCTAATTTTTGTTCAGCTGTTTCAGTAATGTTTGGTTCTTTGTAACCCCATTTGGGGCTTTCTTGGCAAAGATACTGGAATGGTTTGCATTTCTTTCTCTAGCTCATTGTATAGATGAGGAAACTGAAGCCGAGTTAAATGACTTGCCCAGGGTCACACAGCTAGTAAGTATCTGAGGCCAGATTTGAATTCAGATCTCCCTGACTCCAGGTCCAGCACTCCTAGGGAAGGCTCTTACCACCTCTCACCTAGGGTATTCCAGAAGACTTCCCAAAATTGACTTCCCCGCCCCAAGTCTCTCCCTTTTTCAATCTATCCTCTAAACAAATACCAAAGTGATTTTCCTAAAGCACTCTTCTGACCATATCACTTCTCTGCTCAATAAACTCCAATAGGATTGAATATAAATTCCTCTGTTTTGTGATTAAAAGTTTTCACAACCAGATCCACTATCTACCCTTCTAGCCTTACTCACTTTCAAACACCACTGTCAAATCCACGTGGGAGACGGGCTGGGAGAAAGCTGGGCGCCCGAAACCGGCAGAGATCCCCAGGCCTCCCAACACAGGACGGCAGTATCTGGGAGCGACGAGAGGCAGCGCAACGCCACCAGCCTCGAAAACACCCAGCCCTCACGCTTGCAAAACCCAGGAACTCGGCTTCTTGAACTTCCGGAAGACTCAATGGCCAGGTAACCGGCTCTAACCCCTCCCCCCCTCACCCAGAGAATTCCTCGGGGAAAAAAAAAAAGAGAACTGAAACAGAGGAGAGAGTAGCGGGGCTTCACAGGACAAATACTAGAAGCTCATTAGTCCCAGAGGGGAAGAGTCGGCAGGGGGCAAAGCCAGGAGCCCAGACGTAATCTTGCTCCCCCAGGGGAAGCGCCAGTCATCAGTTCAAACAACAAACAGCTGAGACCATTGCTGAAAAGCAAGTGCTGGAGAGCACCCACAGGGAGTGAGACGCCAGGGAGCCAGACCCCTCCCCCACACCTCAGGAAACTGAAGGTTATAATTCTAGACTCACAACCCCCAGAATAAGAAAGCTGGGACAGAAAGCCCTGAGATCCACAGATAGAAATTCGTTGTAAAGCCAGCAAAAGGCAAACCAACATGAAGAAGAACACAAAAAAACCGAGGACAATAGATTCTTTTTATGGAGACAGGCAGGATCAAAATATCGACATAGAAGAAGATAGCAATGACACGGTAGATACATCAGATACCTCAAAAGCAAACACCACTGTCCAGCCAACTAGCCTTATTACATCTACTCTCATACAACATTCTAATCTCACCCCCATGCCTTCGCATTGGGTTACTTCTATGCCTGGAATGTTCTCCCTCCTCATTTCTATCTCTTAGAATCCCTATTTTTATTCCAGACTCAGCTCAGGTACCACCTTTCCCATGAAGCTTTTGCTAATCCCCTCAACTGCTGGTGACTGCTCTATCTTGTATTTGTTCTCTCTATGGTAATTCTGCACATATATATACATATATGTACATAGATATATATGTCATACTTGTAGTTTTCCCACCATTAGAATGGAATTTACTCAAGAGCAGAGATGTATTATTTGTATTTGTATCCCCAGGGCTAGCTCAGTACCTGAAACATAGTATTTAATAGTTCCTTGATTGATTGATGTTTGACTTAGTGACCAATCTTAATTAATTGAATAGACCATCTTTGATTTCATCTTTTGGACTCTGATTTCAGCAAATTTATGATTAAATTTGAAATAATTTTGGAAATCAGATATTTTTAAAATATAAATCAGTTTCTGAAACAAATGGAAATGGGAAAGAACAGTATATATTAGTTTTCAATTGGAAAATAATCTAAACTATTCACTCTCAGCCACACAACACAACCAGCTGTTCAACATATGCTTTATACACAAGCTTCTAATATAACCAGGAACTTAAAAAAAAATTTTTATACATACACACACACACAGAGGGCAGAAGGAAAAAAGGATTATTACCTGCTGGTAATATTTAGCTAAATCCTAAATATAATAAGGCAATAATTCAAATTCCCATTAACCACATTGAGAAGTAAGAGAAATTCTTCCATCTAAATTTTGTTACTTAATATTGAATGTGCCAACATGTTACACTAAGGACTAAGAGCATTATTCCACCAGTTTAGCTACTGGATAATCCCCTAACATGGGTGGTGGCAACAACACAGCAGAAAGAGGACAAAATGAAAAATCAAAAAGCAGCTCAAATTTCTCTTTTTCCGATTCTCATTTGTGAAACAGTGATGATAATCACTTCTACTAGTCATATAAGCAACAAAATAGAGTAGCCTTTTTCTGTGATCCCTATGACCTCTCAAAACCTTCCAAAACAAAAATTATGCACCAAAGATAAAACAACTTCAGTTATCTTCATAATCTAGAATATCCAGAATCCAAAAGAAGGTTTTTTAAAAATACCCTAAAATTGACCCTGAGTTCACTCAGCACTCCTCAATCTCCATGATACCAGCAACGAGGCTGTACTAGCAGACCCAAAGATGTAACACAGGCTTCCTGCTCCCTCCACCCAACTGCCCCACATACATACTCCTCTCTTTCCAGTACTATAGAAACTCTGGCTACAGGCTGTGGAAATCTGCCCTGGTTGATCCAGATAGCAAACCTGGCCACAGCCCCTCAGGAACAAAAGCCTACCATAGGTCACAACTATGTAATACCAGGCTGCAAAATTCTGAACTGCCAGTGCCAAGCTGGACAACAATGGAAGACCAACAAAGACAGAAATGGGACAACAATCCTGTTATGCCAGCAAAGCTGGTGCCAGGGCATATAACCTTGCAGTTCTGATTTGCCTTGCCAGGCCAAAGAACTAAGAAACAGAAAGAATGGACAGGATACCAGGACAGGAAACTGTGTATGTATGAGGGGTCTGTGTAACACTTCACTAAGCCTGATATAAATATCATAGTACCCAGCTGGGGCCAGTTCTGACCACTCAGAAGTCACTTGGGGCAAAAGCCCAGGTTGATGAAGCATGAATGGCCCACTGTGAGAGAGGACTAAGACGCTTTGAGATCCAGTCCCCAAGGAAACCACAACCAGAAGGGAAGGAGTCAGAAAATGAGTGGCAAGGGAAATTAAGGAAAAAGAAAGACTGAAATTAGCAAAGATTTCAGGAAGAAAACTTAAACGCGTTGAACATTAACAGATAAATTATGAGGAAAAAACACAAAAAATAGAAGGCAAAAATGAGTTTGGGCATCTATGAATAAATATTACAAAACAAAGAAAAATGATCCAACACTTGATGAGACAGTGGACCCTATGGAATTTGAGGAAAACATGGAACCACAAAATTCTGTCCCTGAGTAGTTCAAAAGAGAAATAAGAATTATGAAAGCAAAATTTATGGCACGTACTGAATGAGGCCTGGGAGATTTAGTAATTGAAAAGCCTACTCATCCTACATTGGGGGATGAGGAGATGGGTGAGCTGGAACTCCTAGGGACAAGTGGCACCTGCAGTAGTGGGAAAATATGGACCCAGGGAGATTTTAAGGCAAATGAGGAAAAAAGGGCAACCAGGAGAGTATATAGATCGATGTTGGACTGCATAATAAGAGACATGGTGGGGAGGTGCCTTACCATGGGCCAGTGCCCTCTTTGACATTTGAAATAATCAAGTATTGTTCTGGGAATGAGGCACAATGAAAAGAGGAATCTGTGAAGCAAGCCCCACAAGGCAACGGCTGTAACCACCAAGAGGTTAGAGCCTAGAATGGATATCTTAGAAGCTTTGATCGCATGAAGAATACAGAGAAAAGAGAGAGACCAGATAATTATAGGGGTCATAAATCAGAGAATGAGGGGTAAGCAGAAATAGACGACGTATAATGAAGAGAAAGAAATCCTTTTTGGAAAGGGGCATGAAGAAATGACCCTTAAACTAATGAACAGGACTAGTTGAAGGAGAGGAGAGGAAGGGGGGCTCCACTTGACAACCTGAGAGGAAAAAAGAGAATTATATAACCAGATAAAGGCATGAGATAAAAAAGGAAAAAAAACCCCAAAGGGAAGGAGTAACAAATGAGAGGAGTGGTTCAGGAAGGAGGAGAGAGTCAGTGGGAATGTGATGACCTTTAAAAAATTAAAATAAAATAACTGAAGAAACATTATGTCTACAGCAGAAGTGGGAAGATACAATAACTTGAAATATACATAGAGATAAATAGAGGAAAATGTAAACCTAACCCTATAATTTTAAATGTGAATGGATTAAAGAATCCAATAAAATGAAAAAGATTGAATAAAAAACAAAACCCTACAATCTGTCGTTTAAAAGAAACACATTTTTAAAACAAAGATATACACAAAATAAAACTGAGAGGATGGGAAAAAAATTTCTATGCATTGAGTGAATCAAAAAAAAAAAGGCAGGAGTTGCAATCATGCTATCTGACAAAGTAAAAACAAACATCTCCACCTGCCCCCCTCAAAAAAAGACGATCACTGTTACTTACTTCTCTCCATGAAAGAAAATACTATGGATCCCTTTAACTAGGACTGACCTTAAACATAGAAAAAAATAGTCGATTGCTTCTGAGAGGAAAAATTTCAGGGGCAACACATTTCCTGTGCCCAGACCCACAACCAGACCCAAACTAGCTATGCCATCTAGGTAAATGGATCTTGGATTTTTATTAGTTAAGTATTGGTCTCTATTCAGGTTTTGTTTTGCTTTGTTTTGTTTTTAATGACAATTCCCCTGAGGAAACATATTAAATCACTGTATGAAAGTACTGTGCATTTAGTAAAAGGAGACACAAAAAGTGGGAACAAAAAGTTACAGAAAGGGGAGTGACCTATGATAGGAGCAATATTTTCTAGGGCTCTGCCACATAACTCATTTTTCCTTAAGAAGTATAAAAACTGTCCTTGAGATTCCACTGGCTCAAGGACTAAACTTTGGGGCATTGATGAAGTTTCCTGCTCTCCTGAGTACAAATGAACCAGGGCACTGGTACAAATTAACTGAGATGTATGCCTAGCAGACCAGCAGCAAGATCGGCTCAGCTGAATCAACACTGTGTCTTCACTAAATGTCCCTCTCTTGCTATGGCTAAGTAAACCTCCTTTTGCTAACTTCTAATTCCATGAGTGTCTCATTTTATTACAAACTCAAATTTGAGTTACTAGCCAGGTGTTGTCTACCATAGTGCTAAAGACAAACTACTTACTTCATAATTTTTCCAAAGGCTAGTTCTGCTTGGGAAAGATGCTCTTTAAATATAACTATTACCCTGTGACAATATATAAAACAGTCCATATGTGATAGGGGTATTTGGGAGGCTTAAAGCCATAACTTTTTTGTTTTTCAGCCCTGAGAAAATACCACAGACTTTAGCAGGAGCCAGATGGTGGGGGAGGAAAGGAGAGACTTAGAATAGCATGAAGAGTGGTCTTAATTGTAAGTGGGGAGGACACCCCATGACAGAGAAATAGACACCCTACTGCTAGGCAGACACCAAGAGAGGGGAGAAAAAGGAACAAGTGGGAAAGCAAGAGTTCACCCCAGAATGATATCTGATAACTGCCTATCTTAACTAATTATTTTTGCTAACTTCATGGTAAGCTCTGCTATTTCTATGTTGCTGAAGGACCACAAAAGCTATCAGTCTGACATAGTCTTCTAAATTCGATGTGCCATGGGGCAAAGGCCTAGTCATTCTATCCTAATTGATTCTGGAAAGCATTAACTGCAAAATGGTAGTTTTGAAATAGTTGATCCACACGCACAGCAAGGAAATTAGTGAGGTTGACATGGAAGTAATGAAGGGAAGCGGGGAAGGGAATAAGCATTTATATGATGCCTACTGCGAGCTAGACACTGTGTTAAGTGTTTTACAAATATTATCTCATTTAATCCTTACAACAACCCTGTGAGGCAGGTGCTATTATTATTATTGTCCCCGTTTTATTGTTGAGAAAACTGAGGCAAACAGGTTAAGTGACTTGCCCAGGGTCACGCAGCTAGTAAATGCCTAAGGCTGGATTTGAACTAAATTCTTCCTGACTTGAGGCCCAGAACTCTATCCACTGAGCCATCAGTGATTGGGGGAGGGGGGGAATAGAAACATCTTAAAAAGTTGAGATTGACAATGCCACAAGTGAAAAGAAAAGTAGGCTAGAGAAATATCAAGTATGGGTGCAATATGTGAATAATTTGGCACTAAACACTTCAAGCTTGGGAAGCTAAAAATGTGTCTCCTGGATATGCCTTTGATCTGATCCTGTCTTGGTGCTTCCTCACATATATGTTTGGGATTTGGCACCACAGATGCATATTTTTCCTTAAAGAGGTATGAAATGTGGTAAGGAACAAATTTTTTAATGGTCTCCAGATTAAACACACTACACAATTAGCTCTACCACTACAGAGATTACACCTCTGCATGCTAAATTCAAAGGCAAAAATGAGATTCATGAGTCTCTGATTTCCATAAAGTTAAGGGAAAGGGTTTAGAATAGGTCCAGTGGGATTGTTTTTTTAATTCTAAGGAAAATAAGTCAATTTTGCCCTAAAGTGCAAAACCATGAGGCACATAATCTGCATAACACTGAGAATACTCAGTACATATCAGATAATCATGATGGTAGATTTAGCGAAAGGAAGACCTGGGTTCAAATCTTGCTTCCAACACTTTGCTGTGTCACCCTGGGTAAATCACTTAATTTCTGTCTACTTCAGTTTCCACTTCTCTAAAAATAGGATGATAATTGCACCTACTTCCCAGGATTGTTGAGAGGATCAAATGAGTTAACATGTATAAGGTGCTTAGTAAACCTTAAAACACTACCTAAACATTAGCAACTACTACCAGTTTTCTAAATCTGAATTTTCAAAAGAAAATCATCACATTGTAGCCTGGTAGAGCTAGAAAAGAATTTAGAAATCTTCTAGTCTAACCCCTCACTCGACATATGAGGAAACACAAAATTCTGTGGTGGTGCATGCCCAAGGCTATATAGTTATTTAGTGTCAGAACCCAGATTTGAACCTGGATCTCCTAATTCCTAGTCCTATCCTATCTCTTTTCACCATACCACAGCTAAGTTTATGTGAATGGCTAACCTTATCTGTAAACAACTTTGAATCAAGTGGTATACAGCTTGAACTTAAACTTAATGAAAATTTTTGCTCCAGGCCATGAGTGAATGACCTGTATACAAGGGGCTGCTGGTAAATGTTTAACAACTGGCTCTCCAAGGGAAAAAATATATACTTTGGATAGACTTATATGTTTGATCTGTGTCATTAATATTTTCTCCATCATTTTCTTGTCTAGATAATCAACAAAACAATTAAGTCCTGACTTGTAACGTTTGCCAATTTCCAAAGTTTAAACTTTAAATGCATTCACTGAAAATTTAACTACCAGCTCTTTACCAATACACCAATTCCTTTACTCATACAACATCAAATATGATTTGACTTCACTAGAGATAATAGCCTGAGTGTTTCTTCATAATTTTCTTAAGGGTTGGTGAATAGGTAAACTTTTTAAAATATCCCTCCAAGGGATTTGTGCTGAAGTGGATCCGGAGGAACTGTTACTCCCTAGGAGGAGTTGAAATCTTTTCTTTTTCTTTTTTATCACAATATGCCAGCAATAGTTTCCCAGGTACCTTTAGTTTCCAGTTGGATTAGAGGGAGTTAAGTAGAAAGTCTTGTTATCATGGACTGTCCAGGATTTCCACAGATTCTGAAGCCATAAAATGGCCATAATTTTTATCCCCTTTGTTATTATTCTGGGTCAGGGGTGTGGTGGACAGGCGAGGACTGAACTTGTGATTTCACAGACATAGAGAACTCTTGGGAGGAGATTCCCTCAATCAGTATAGATTGGCACCTACTTTGCAAATTATAGTCTTAGAGTCAGCTGGAGAATTGAAATGTAAAGGGACTTACCTAGGATGATACAGCAGTATATCAGAAATATAGAAAGCCAAGTCCAATAGAAGTTCTGTTCACTCCACCACCCTGCCCCTGTAATCATAGACAAATTACTTAACTTCTCTAAACTTCAATTCTTGCATCTGCAAAATAGGGATAATGCTATTTGAACTACCCATCTCACAGAGTTGTTTTGGGGAAAACATTTTGTAAATCTCTTTTGTAAATCTCATTTTGTAAATTTTATAAACCTCTCTGGGGCTAGGTCCTCATCTGTAGAATGAGAGAGCTGGAATAGAAGACCTTTAAGTCTCTTTTCAGCTATAAATCTGTGATCCAATATAAAAGTGAGTTATTATCATATTTCTCCATCTCTGGAAAAAGTGTAAAAAGAAAGGAGATTATACCCTAAAAGGCACTGGACAATTGGCTGGATGCCCTGTAGGGTGATCCTTTTGCATCACTATAAACTATATATAGGCACTCACCCCCTCAGAGAGACCACTGGAGTGACACAGCTCTCTCTCATACAAATAAAATGTAGGGCAGAGAATGGAAGGTGTCCTTGGTACATTAGAAATATACCCCATATTTGTATTAGGGCATATGCCAAAAACTTGGATTATTTGTGAAGTTCTAGCTTCCAAATTGCTAAAAAGTGGTATCACTGATATCTCAGGTAATTAGACCCAAGCTTCTTTCATGACATCTTTTTTCTTGTTCTTCCTATCAAAATTCTTTTTTTTAATATTCCCAAGTACATGTAGAGCAAGATGAAAACTGATCAACATGATAATGTCAGTCTAGGGCCTTGAATGGTGTTTGCTGACAAGGAGGTCCCCCAAACTGCTGTATTTAATCAACACCTCTCTTCCAGATATGAACTGTGAGGATGCTCACCATGCAGGAGTGCTTCTCCACATGTGGATTTTCATGATGCTGTGCTGAGCCAAATGGGAGCAGCTTTCTTTCTAGGCCACAGTCTCATAGCCCACCTCAGAGCCAGTAATAAGACTACTGTACTCAGCCTCCCAACCTCACCCAGAGACCACTAATAACATCTGCTTTATAACACTCATTCCTGCAACCTGCTCGTTCTTTGGCTCACTCACCATCTCAGAGAGGATGTGCTATACTAAGCGGCAGGTCTGGTGGAAAGTCGTCAGTTTTCAAGCCAAGTGTAAAACCAGCCAGTTCTGAATAAATGACTTGAAGTACTTTCTCAAGGGACCCTTTCCAGTTACGAGAGTCCTTCTTAACCAGATTTGGCCTGTGCTTGTAGACAGCCTTGTTCAGGGAGCACATTAAAAATCAAAATACAGACACCATTTGGAAAGCATAGAAAGCCCGACTCAAACATCTTATGTATTAAAACATTGTTACATAAAAATAACCACAAAGTTCCAAATTCATACTTTCCTACCTTGTAAGACCAATTGCCACCAGGAATAAACCTGGAAAAGGGTGAAGCAGACTGTGGGGCCTCATGAAGAGTGGGAATAAAGCTGGAGCCACATACTAAGCTTACTTTAGGGAGAAGATGAATGACCTAGACCTTTAGGGTGAAGTGACCCTGAATCTAGAGGCAAACTGGGAAGCTAATGTCCCCATATCATCAAACAGCATCCAAAACCAAACCAGAATTAAATTGATCTTTTCATCCTGGGCTCTTTCATCAACTTCAGAGAGTTTTTGGATAATTTGGCATAGTTAAAGCCTTTGCTGTCGAGTGACCTCTCCAGGTTAGAGCAGGAAGACATTGGAGTCTCAGAATGAAACTTTTAGGTCATTTTTAGATGTTAGCAATATGATAAAAAGCTGGAAATCACTTAACACCTTTCTTTTAAGACATCTATTTAACACATCTATTCGTGTGCTTTGCCTTAGCCCCTTTCAATTGCTCAAGCATATTTAATTTTTTATGTTCCTCTTGACTCCTGTAGTTTGACTTTCGATGTTCCTAACTCTGCTTGGGCCTTTCCATCTAAATGCTTTCTTGAAATGTGGCATCCATGGTTTTGGGGGGCGGGGTTTGTCATGGCTTTCAGAAAGTCCAATAATTCTTAGATTTTTTTTCTCAACCTATTTTCTAGGTCAGTTTTTTAAAATTTGAAACATTACATTTGCTTCAATTTTTTCAGCCCTTTGACTTTGTTTTAATATTTCTTGTTGACTCATTGTATCATTAACTTCTATTTAGTCCGTTCTAATTTTCAGAAAGTCTCTTATTTAAGTAAGGTTTTACACCTCTTATACTAAGCTGTAAATTCTCCTTCCAAGACTTCCTTTTGAATTCTCATTTCATTTATAACATCATCTTTTAAGTCTCTTGCTTCATTTCTTCCAGGAATTGCCTTACAGCCAAGCTATGTTTTTGTTTAAGACTTTGTTTATATGGGTGGTTTGTGTATTAGGTATCCAGGATACCTAATTGTCCATTAGGTAGCAAGGATATCATATTTTAAAAGATAAGAAAATTACTCATATCTATTAGAGGCAGAGGACAGAGTAAAAATATTTTTTAAAAAAATCACTTGCCATCTCATGAAAAAAATCCCAAAATGAAAACTCCTAGGAACATTGTAGCCAAAACCTTGAGCTTCCAAGTCAAAGAAAAAATACTACAAACATCCAGAAAGAGCTCAAGTACCAAGGAACCGTAGCCAAGGTCACCCAAAAACTGGCAAATACTATTATAAAAAAAGAAAGATCTTGGAACATATTCTAAAAGGCAAAAAATATAGACTTACAACCATGAATATGCTTACCTAGCAAAGCTGAGTAAAAGCCTACAAGGGAAAACAGACCTTTAATGAAATAAAGGACTTCCAAGCATTCTTGATGAAAAAGACCAGAACTGACTAGAAACTTCATATAGAAGTCAAAAGAAACCCAGGATAGTAAATACATTTGAGCAGTTAGAATGGGTTTATAAGACAATGAAGTGCTTCTATTCAATAGAGGGAGAAGAAACAAATGTCCCTTCAAAACATTAATGTCTTTAAAAGTCATAAAGGTAGTAAAAATTTGATTTACAGAGAGCCCTGGGGTGGTTTTGTTCTGTTTGGATAATATCAGAAGAAAAAAGATAAATAAAAAAAGAATATACTTACTGTTTCACCTGTCTCTTTGTTCACTTAAAATAAAAAATAAACCAAGTGGCTCATTTGCTCAAATAAAAGCTTAAAAAAAAGTCCAGCAGTGACTGCTCCCCTTGGGTTCTAGGGGTCTTGAGCTCCTGAGAATAGGCTCAAATTAGGATGGGAGAGAAGTCTAGACAAAGAATCTCACTTGTATATGAAAGAGAGAGTGGGAGAGTGAGAGTGAAAGAGAGCAAGAAAGAGAGAGAGGGAGGAGGAGGGGGGAGGGAGAGAGAGAGAGAGAATTTGGTATAGAAAAACATTAAATTCAACAGGGCAAATGTGGAAAAGTAGCATGGAGAGAGGTGTTTAAGAGGGAGGATAGAATCAGGAAGCTATTGGCCATAAGCCAAAAAAACAAACAAACAAATAAACAAAACCCTCCAGTTTTGGAGAATGGATCATTAAGGAGAGGTTGAAAGGAATTGAAGGGTAAGAATCTGTGATTTAGGCCCAGGAAAGGAGAAGAGAAAAGGGGCAATAGAATAAGGGTAGACTAATTCAATTGTATATCACTACTGTATATCACTAGTGTTGAGCACAATCCTCTTTCAACACCTTTATCTTTTTAAAGAAGAGAATAAGGAGTCAAAGGGCACAAAAAGGATAGGATGGAGAAAAACACACAATTAGTGTAAGTGGGATGAACTCACCCATAAAATTGAAGATAGCATTAGAAAACCAATTACAAAGCAGAATGCAATAATGTGTTTTTTGTAAGAAACACACTTTGAAACACAAAGAGTCACAGAGACTCAAAAAAGTAGGGGGCAACAATAATGATCACACGTGGAAAAGCAGAAATATTAAATATCCTTTACTGGCCACAATGTCATAAAGGGTCTTTGAAGAACAGATAAAATTTTAATTGAAGACTAAATAATTTAATCCTAAAGAATTCACGGATCAAAGAGTAAATCAATTTAGCAATTAGAATTAGCAAAGCAATAGATAAATTAATCAAACATAATGACAACAAGACAACACATCAAACTTTTGGGATACAGCCAGAACAATGTTAGACCAAAATGTATATCTATAAACACTTTCGTAGACAAAATATAAAAAACAGACAAATGCATTGGATATGCGAATGAAAACTAGAAAAACAACAAATTAAAGAACCTCAAACATCAATATAGAAATCCTGAAAATCAAAGATAAGATTAACAAAATTGAAAGAAAAAAACTGAAATGATAAATAAATCTAGTAGCTGGGGTTTTTAAAATCAAAGTAGCTAATCATTACTACTGTTTTTAAAACAGATACTAAATATTTTACCAGATTATAACTTTTTTGTTATTTTCATTTGTGTTTATCTTTTTTTGATTTGTGATTTATCTTTTTGATTTATGTTTTTGCTAATTGAAGAATTGTGATTGTTTTTCTAGTTTTCTTTTAAATACCTCAATTCATTGATCTGTTTATTCTCTTTTTTATTGATAAATTATATAGAGATATAAATATTTTCCTAGGGACTCTTTGGCTATTTCCCAAAAGTTTTGATATATTGTCTTACTGTTGCATACCCATTTCTTTATCTGTTTTTTTTCTCTTCAATGGATAAAAATATTTATAGACATGTTCCTCCACTCCTCCACCCCCTCCTCATAGAATTGTTTTGGCTATATCCCAAAAGATTTGGTATGTTGTTTCCTTGCTGTCATTTTCTTTGATGGTACTGTTATTTCTATAATTTGTTTTTTGATGCACATATTTCTTTAAGAATTTATTATTTAGTTTCATACGTGTGAATCCCTTTCTCAAATTCCCTCTGTTGATTCAATTTTATATGCTATGGTCAGTAAAAGATTTGTTTAAGATTTCTATTTTTCTGCATTTTTATGAGATTTTTTATGCCCTAGCATATGTCCAATTTTTATGAAAGTTCCGTTCAAAGCTGAAAATATATATATATTTCCATTTATTCCTATTAAGTAGTTGACAGAGATTTATTATTTCTAATGTTTCTAAAATTGTGTTCACGTGTTTCACATCTTATTTGTCATGTTAGATTTATCTAGTTTGAAAGGTGTATGTGGAAGTCGCCAAATATTATACTTTTTCTCTTTCTCCCTGAGATTCACTTAACTTTTCCCTTAAGTACTAAGATTCAATGAAAATGTATTAAGTATTGACATTATTGGTCAGTCAGTAAATATTTATTAAGTACCTACTATGTGTTAAGCACTGAGGATGCTGAGAACACAAAAAAAGGTAAAAGACAGTCTCTGCTCTCAAGAAGCTCATAATCTAATAGGGTAGACAATATGGAAATAACTATGTATAAACTAGTTATATACAGGAAAAATTGGAACTAATTAACAGAAGGAGGACACTAGAATTAAGGAGGAGGCCAGGAATTTCTTCTTTAAAAAAAAGTGAAATTGTAGGAAGGGCTTAAAGGAAGTCACCTTCACAGTTATGATGCTTAATTGTGTTTTCCCCACCACTATATAATCTAACAATTTTCCCTTAATTTGACTTCTACTCCTCTTCTTTGCAAAGAAGCTAGGGAAAGAAAAGGAATGGGCAATAACTAAATTGCCTACAGACCTCTGGCCTTGGACTGGATGGAGGTCTTTATTAGTATGGTCCTTTTGGTTTTCTTGATCATTTTCTTCTGTTGTCCCTTAAAATCTTTGTTGAGGTGTTTATTGGGGGAGCAGCGTTGTCTAAGACCTTTCACATTGCCATCTTAATTTTAGGGAGGGTGGGTGGGGAGGGAAAAGGGGAGAGAATTTGGAACTCAAAGTTTTAAAAACAGATGTTCAAAAACAAAAAAAAAGTTTTTGCATGCAACTAGGAAATAAGATACGCAGGCAATGGGGCGTAGAGATTTATCTTGCCCTACAAGAAAGGAAGGGAAAAGAGGATGGGAGGGGAGTGGGGTGAGAGAAGGGAGGGTTGACTGGGGAACGGGTCAACCAGAATATATGCTATCTTGGAGTGGGCAGGAGGGTAGAAATGGGGAGAAAATTCGCAATTCAAAAATAAAATAAAAAAGAAAACTAAAAAAAATAAAATAAAAAAATAAAAAAACACATTGCCATCTTAATTCATCTTTTCCCCAAAACCCTTTTATATACCTCAATATTTCTGTCAAAAATGCCAACTTAAAAACCTTGCAGTCATCCTCATTTTTCACTATCCCTCATTCTCAAAACCAATCAGTTGCCAAGATTTGTTGATTCTACCTCCACCACCACATCTTTTGAACCCACCCCCTTCACTCATATACCCACTACCCTAGTTGAGATCCACATCATCTCTCACCTAGAATATCGTAAAAAATCTTTTAATTGACCTCCCGCTGCCATTTTCTCCTTTCTCTAATCCATTCTCCAAACAACTAACAAAATTATACTCCTAAAGCACACATATGACCATGTCATCCCCTCCCCTGTTCAAAATGCATTAAATTCAACTGAGAAACAAGATGGAACAGGGAAAGGGGAGGAAGAAGTGTTGGAAGACAATAGTCACAAGAAAAACGAACTTCAACTTTGGACAATGGCTCATAAGGGAAGGGGCTAAAAGGAGAAAAAATAAAATGTAAGAACCAGTCTGGGTTATGTGAAGAGAGGAAGAGCAGCGTCAATTGACAAATGGCTGAACACATTAAAGAATATAAATGTAATGGAATATTATTGTGCTGTAAGAAATTATGAAAGAGACTGTTTCCAAGAAACCTAAGAAGACTTGTATGATCTGATGCAGAGTGAAATAAGCAGAACCAGGAGGACAATTTGTTCAATAATAACATTGTAAAAAACAAACAACTTTGAAAGACCTAAGGATTCTGATCAGTGCAATGACCAACCACAATTACAGAAGACTCAGGATGTTCATGCTGCCCACCACCTGAGAGATGTGATGGATTTGAAGTATAGAATGAGTTATATTTTTTTGGACACAGCCAATACCAGAACTTGTTTTGCTTGACTATGCATGTTTGTTACAAGGATTTTGTTTGCTTTTTTGCAAAAAGAAAAAAGGAGTGTGGAGAGAGGGAACATATAGGGACAATTAAAGAAAAGAATAAGAAAGAATGACAGAAAAGTTTTTTTAAAAGAGCAAAGGAAAAAAGAGCACCAATGAAACTTTTAATACATAGAATATCTTCTATGGAGGAAACTCAGAAGGGAAATTACAAAGCATCAATACTAAATTTATTATATATTTTTAAAATACATTTATTATCTACTTTTTGAAGTGCAAGTTGTGCATGATAAAGATTCAGTGTTATAGAATATCTTTTCTGTTCTTTATGTACAGAAATGTTCATATTTGTTGATGGTTTTCAAGATCACAAGAAAAAGAAAAAATTAAGAGAGCTAGGCCTTATTATAGTCCAGAAGTTCTGTTTATTTGGTTTGGGTTTGGATTTTTTGTTTTGTTTTGTTTTCGGGGTTGGGGGGTAGAGGGTGGTCTAGTGTTTCTTTATCCAACAAGCTAAGCCATTTATAATGTAACTGTCCTCTATTCCTGCCCTGCCTCTTTTTTTGGAATCTACTATATGGATCCTTCAATGACTAGATCTTTGCATACTAGAAATTTCTAGCTTCCTAACTAATCAATACCTCTTGCCTTCAACCTCAGAGGTGGAAACCAATCACAACTGCCAAAGAGACCCTATTCCTCCCTATAAAATACCTGAGCTACTCTGATTCAAGGTCTGCCACAACCCTAAATAGCCCTTATTTGTTGACTGAAGATGGAACCAGGAGTCCCCGCAAGATTTTTGGGTAACAATATACCAGTTCCTAGGAGTAACCTCTTGTCAGGCTGCCCCAGACTACCTACTCCTGCCACTAACTGGAGACTATCATACCCAAGACTCTCTGGCAACATCCATGGTTGTATCCCTTAGCAGGCCTGCTTTGGAGTTGTTAGTCCCAACCCTTTGTGTCTGGGTATCACTCTGGTTTTGGAAGTTTCTGGCACTTCCCTGTGTGGATAGTGGTTGTTCTTTATTGCCCTGATCTTCCTCTCTGTTCCCTTGGGTATCTACACATGGCCTTGTCTTAAAAAATGCCCAAGGGGGTGGAGACAAGATGGTGGCAGGAAAACAGGGACTTGCTTAAGCTCTCCCCCAAATCCCTCCAGACACCTGCAAAAAATGGCTCTGAACAAATTCTAGAGCTACAGAACCCACGAAAATAACAGAGGGAAGCAGGTCTCCAGCCCAAGACGGCCTGGATGGTTGCTGGGAAGTGTCTATCACACCATGCTGGGAGGACAGCCCAATGTGGGCTGCACCAGGACAGACCAGGTGCTAAGGAAGGAAACTGGGCAGAGCAGGCCTTAGGGCCCTGAATCACTGAGCTGTGGCAGCTATCAGACTTCTCAACCCACAAACACCAAAGACAACTTAGGAGGTCAGTGGGAAAACTGTGGGATCAAGGTGAGAGGAGTGTGTAGTGGGCCCCAGTCCTGGGGGCAGCGGAGGTGGTGTGGCATAGCAGCTGCAGCAGCAGGAAGCTCCTGCAGCTGCTTCCAGAGCTCTAGCTGCAGTTGCTTCAGGCCCCAGGCCCACCCCCCAGTGGGAGGAATCAAGCTGTGGATCAGAGCAGAAGTACAGGGAGCACTTTACTGGTGTGGAGGCAGGGTTCTCTTGCTTTGCCCTGCTTGGATCTGGGTTGTGGTCCTGGTTGGCAGTTCTTGGGGCAGGAAGAGAGCTTGTGTGGCCAAGCTTGCTCTGTGGAAGTAGCTCTGAAAACAGCAACAAAATGCCCCTGAAGCTTGGGACAAAGCATTCGTCATTCCAAAGGCAGTCATACCCTCACAAAAATCTCAAGGGTCAAGTAGTTGGCTGGGAACATGAGCAGGCAATGAAAGACTCAGACTATTGCATCTTTTTTTGGTGACAGAACATCAAAACATACGGCCAGAAGAAGTCAACAAAGTCAAAGAGCCCACATCAAAAGCCTCCAAGAGAAATATGAATTGGTCTCAGGTCATGGAACAGCTCAAAAAGGATTTGGAAAGGCAAGTAAGAGAAGTAAAGGAAAAATTGGGAAGAGAAATGAGAGTGATGCAAGAAAACCATGAGAAACAAGTCAAGGAATTGCTAAAGGAGACCCAAAAAAATACCGAAGAAAATAACACCTTAAAAAATAGACTAAACCAAATGGCAAAAGAGCTCCAAAAAGCCAATAAGGAGAAGAATGCCTTGAAAGGCAGAATTAGCCAAATGGAAAAGGAGGTCCAAAAGACCACTGAAGAAAATACTACCTTAAAAATGAGATTGGAGCAAGTGGAAGCTAGTGACTTTATGAGAAATCAAGAAATTATAAAACAGAACCAAAAGAATGAAAAAATGGAAGAGAATGTGAACTATCTCATTGGAAAAACCACTGACATGGAGAACAGATACAGGAGATATAACTTAAAAATTATTGGACTACCTGAAAGTCATGATCAAAAAAAGAGCCTAGACATCATCTTTCAAGAAATTATCAAGGAAAACTGCCCTGATATTCTAGAGCCAGAGAGTAAAACAGAAATTGAAAGAATCCACTGATCACCTCTTGAAAAAGATCCCAAAAAGAAAACTCCTAGGAATATTATAGCCAAATTCCAGAGTTCCCAGGTCAAGGAGAAAATATTGCAAGCAGCCAGAAAGAAACAATTCAAGTATTATGGACACACAATCAGGATAACACAAGATCTAGCAGCATCTACATTAAGGAATTGAAGGGCTTGGAATATGATATTCTGAAGGTCATAGGAGCTAGGATTAAAACCAAGAATCACCTACCCAGCAAAATTAAGTATAATACTCCAGGACAAAATATGGCTTTTCCATAAAATAGAGAACTTTCAAGCTTTCTTGAAAAAGAAAAGACCAGACCTGAAGAGAAAATTTGACTTTCAAATACAAGAATTAAGAGAAGCATGAAAAAGTAAACAGGAAAGAGAAATCACAAGTGACTTACTAAAACTGAACTGTTTTTGTTTACATTCCTACGTGGAAATATGATATTTGTAACTCATGAAACCATTCTAAGTATTAGGGTAGTTGAAGGGAATATACATGTATATATAGACAAAGGGCACAAGATGAGTTGAATATGAAGGGATGAGAGAGAAATATATTGGGAGAAGGAGAAAGGGAGAGATAAAATGGTATAAATTATCTCACATAAAAGTGGCAAGAAAAAGCAGTTCTGTTGGAAGGGAAGAGAGGGCAGGTGAAAGGGAATGAATGAATCTTTCTCTCATTGGACTTGACTTAAGGAGGGAATAACATGCACACTCAGTTGGATATCTTACCCTACAGGAAAATAGGGAGGAAGGAGATAAGAGAGAGGGGGATGGTAGAAAGGAGGGCAGATAGGGGGAGGAGGTAATCAAAAGCAAACACTTTTGAAAATGGCCAGAGTCAAGAGGATAAAATTGAATAAAGGAGGACAGGATAGGATGGAGGGAAATATAATTAGTCTTTCACAACATGACTGTTATGGAAGTGCTTTGCATAATGATACATGTGTGGCCTATGTTGAATTGCTTGCCTCTGGGTGGGGAGGGAAGAAGAAAGAAAATTTGGAACTAAAAGTTCTAAAAACAAATGCTCAAAAAAAAGTTGTTTTTTACATGCAACTGGGAAATAAGATATACAAGCAATGGAGTATAAAAATCTATCTTGCCCTACAAGAAAGTAATGGGAAAGGGGATGGGGGGCAGCATGATGGAAGGGAGGGCAGACTGGGGAAAGGGGCAATCAGAATATATGCCATCTTGGGGTGGGGAGAGAGTAGAAATGAAGAGAAAATTTGTAACTCAAAATCTTGTAGAAATCAATGTTGAAAACTAAAAATATTAAATAAAGAAAAAAAAGAAAGTAATAGTCACCCAAAATAAATAGTCAAAAGAAAAGAATTGCCCCATAAAAGAGCCTGCTGCTTTTGGCACTGATTGGCTTACCTAATTCTTCCTCAAAGTCCCTTCATCTCAGCAACTGACTGTAACAGGCTTTCTATACCGTTCCCCTTCCCTCTCTCTCTCCCTCTCTCTCCCTCTCTTTCCCTGTCCTTCTCCTCCCTTCTCGTCCTCAATTCACAAGGACACTTTTTGTGACACTTCCTTCCTAAACCATTAAAAATGTGAGAATCAAGATGAAGTTTATCTCTTGTTTCATAAGCAAACTATCACCAAAGTCTTATGGTAAGTTCCTAAAAATGAAAACAATATCTTCATGGCAAAGATAGTAGTTTTAAAATATCTATTTGTTCTGCTAAACTCCATTTCAATGTAAAAAGACAAAAAGCTAAACTAAATATTTTAAATGTATCATGAAGTATTGCCACATTCCTGCACTTTATGTTTAAGGGAACCAAAAGCAGGACTTTTAAGCATCTGAGACAGGTCCTGAGCTTTAGCAGATCCTGAGTTAGTGGCTGCTTCCTCCCAGGTAGGTAAAATACTTAGCTCTGGGGCTTTGTTAAATAAATGTCTTTCAAGACATCCTTATTGACACACTTTGGTGCTAGAACAACTGTATTATTGAAAAGAACTGCTGATGTTTATTATTTTGTGTTTACTCTTTTGGCATATGTCTCCAGTGAATATGTTTCAATCCACTTAAAAGGACCCAAGACAACATGTGAGTGAGTGAAAGCAGGAGATGAGCTCCAGATCCTAAGCCCCTGGGAGGGTTTTCAGACCCAATGTAACAGACAGTCCAGGTTGAGTTAGGTGACATGTGTAGGCAAACATTTTTTTAAGTGACTTCTTTGAACCAGTTTCCATGATATTGAGGATAAATGAAGCAACTCTTCAATGGTTGGTTGGCCCACCCACCTATGTCTGACAAAGTCAGCCTATAACAGTAACTAAATAAAACAGCAGAGACGGTTAACACATTCTTGTAACCAATCCCCCACTTTAGTGGGATGTTTTGACTACAGAAGGAAAGAACAGGACTAGTCACAGAGCTGACAAGGCCTAATCTTCCTCATACTCAAAATAGTCCTCTCAAATTCTTCCATTTCAAAAAACTCCTTTCCATAACTCATTGAGAGCACTTTAGAATTTGATATCTATGAAGCTAATGTGTTTTTAATTCAATTCATTGAGCAATTTAAAATCTCTGCCTGTCTCTCTGTCTCAATCTCTGTTCCTTTCTCTCTCAATCTTATTACCAGTGAGAGAAGTGACTACAGTCCTATGTTTCTCCAGAGAGGCCATAAATAGCAATGCTGTAAACATTCCACCTTCCTGCCTCCCACATAACCTGTCTGCCCCAAACCCTATCTGGAAGAATCTCTTCCCAGGAAGAAGCTGATGGTTGAATTCCAGGCTTCCAAATCCTAGCAGCATGTGATAATAATTTTTGGGAGAAAAAGTTTTCCCCTTCCCCCTTCATGCATATATGCATGAGTGCACACACTACACACATACACACACACACACACACACACACACACGCTTAGATTCTAATGAGTTGTTTATAATTTATACAGTTAATATGGCATTATGACCAAAATTCAAAAGTATACAAGTAGCCCCCAGTTCAAAAGTCTGGGAACATGGCTAGAGAAACTCGGGACACAACTATTTATGGGAATTGAGCAGACTTGGCTCTGGTAACTCTGGGAAGAAGAAAGATTCAAGAAAATCCATCTTGTTCAAGCCTCAGGGATGAGGGGGGGCTAGGGAATGAACTAGAGTTGGAGTGATATCTCCTTCACCCTCAGTGCTTTGTACCCCAGCCACCCTGCCACCCTGCCACCCTGCCACACACACACACACACACACACACACACACACACACTCAACACTGACAAGATGCCATTTTATATGGTGCACAGTGGGAGCTAAGGGAATATACCATAGGGTACCAGAAGCTGATGGGCTTGTAGGCAAGACCAGTGATAAACTGCTGAGCGATGCCAAGGCAGACTACGTTTATGTATGCTTGCATATATATAAATATATATGTATAAATTTCATACATTGTATGTGTAAACAGAAATGTGGAAGGTGTGTCTAGGCAGGAATTTGCTGATAGATAAGCCAATCAGTGCTAGAGAGTAATACCCACCAAGTACCTGATACTTTCCTTACCCCCACCTCTAACCTTTGCTGGCAAGTACCCCACTATTAAATGTCCAAAGTATTGACAGCCTGTTTTCTCTTCCCATATCAGGGAGGGGACATGAGGAGTAACTTATCTTGTTTCTTATTGCAGAACCCAGATGGTCAGCATTGCAAAGAACTGTTCTCTTTTCATTGCTTTTAAATTTATTACCACTGATATAAAAGAAAAGTTGGTAGCCATTGAAATCTTGACTTGGCATGGCTCAGAGTGAGAATGGGTAGAGGTTTTGCTTTAAAAAAAAATTTTCTGGTGAAGAAACCTGAATCCCTATAAGAAAGAAAAAACATGTTAGCAATCCCCTAGGCTAATTCAGGAAGATCCATAAAGAAAATGTGAAATTCCAGCTACAAAAGCATAATGAAGATAAGCTTGAGAAATCTGGTGTTGAAGCTGCTGGGGGGAATTAGCCATTTTAGCCTAAGGCACTAGTGCTGCTGCTATTTATGGGGCACCAAGGCCACTAGGCTTTTGTATGGCTGAAGCTGGATGCCACTTTTAGCTTTGCCCTTAGTGCTGGAAAATTTTCTAATATAAAACTCAGACCCCCTTCCTTCCCTATTAGACCTTGCAAATGAAGCTATAAGTATTATTATTATTATTAATTACTGTACCCAGAGCCATCATTATTATAATTGAGCCCTACTATACAAGTTTTACATAATATATATATATACACAAATACTATTGACACCAATGCAAAAGTAGCAAAAAATAATGGAAATGAAATTTACCTTGAAATAAAACGTGAAAATCCCTTGGTAGGCTAGGCCTGGTCTCAACTAAAAAGGGTGACTAAGGAAACTCAGGAAGTGGAACCATGACTCAGAAGGTGACCTCCTTTCCTCTGACTCAGTAGTGAACCCATGAGCCAGAGTGGTGTTGAAGGATCCCATGCTACTCAAGGTACAATATTCTTTAGGAAAACGGAAATGGAGGAGACCTTTGGTATTCCATACCACACCCCCTTAAGCTATTTTTTTCTGAAGCCAAAAAACTTGAGTAAATCCTAAAGTAAAGGAGAAGAGAAAAACACCTTATGAACTTACTCTCTGTTTTTTATAACTTTATAAACTTTATAACTTCAACTCAGATAAGATTTACATGTAAGTATGTATGTATGTATGTATATACACACACACATATTGGACCAGAGGTTCTCAATCACTGTTCATACGAGCTTTCTCCCAGGGTTTCTTTAGGTACATCAGGATTTGACCACTCTACACTCTACTTACCTCAGGACACAGAGGTGTTAGACTTAGGGACGACTGAGACATACATTTTTTTTAACATGGCCAAATGTGGGAATTTGTTTTGTCTGAGCATGCTGTTTCAACAATCCGGCTAGCAGCTGTTGTGGGGGTGTAAGACCAACACAACCCCGACAACAAGCACGGTACCAGCACACTGCAAAAGCACAGGTTCTTTTGATCTGCTTAACTAAGGAAAGCAAGGTGAAGGGGTTGACAAGCTTACTTTAATTCAGCATACAAATATCATTCACTTAGTTCTGGGGAAAAAGCCAGCATCCTGAACTTCAGAACAAATACAAACAAATTACAAACATCAACAGGCAGATCTTGTCTGATTCAAATCCCAATACATAGTTACCAGAGTTTAACAAAGTCTCAGCATCCGGGTTACAAGCTGGAGGGCCCTTAGCTACAGCTGCCCAGAGTCTCTGCATCAGCACACCAGCACGAGTGAGAGCCCTTCACAAATAGCCCTGTCCTCTCTTCTTATAGGGCTTCAGACATCATCAAATGTCATCTGAATGACCAGAACTTAGGCTTCTATGATTGGCTCTTGAGTTAGCCCCTCCCCTTAGGACCCTGGGAGGTTCACATCCACACAGGTTAGGTTAACACCTAATAGGGGTTAGAGCCTGGGGCTTAGCGCTTAGTAAGACTCAATGAAATACACTAAATTACTCAAAAGAAACAAAGCCAAACTCTTCAATGGCACTTGTTGAACTAAATGCTAAGAGCCCATTTTGCTTACCAATACACATACATACTTGTTACGAGGAGAAAATTGAGTTTCCTTAATTGAATAAAGTAAAATGTAACTTTTTTTTAAAATTGCTACTTCACTACCCAACAGGCTTCTCAGAAAGAGAAGGAGAAAAAGAAAGGGAGGGAAAGGAGAGAGGGAGAAAGGGAAGAAGAGAGAAAGAGAAAAAGGAAAGAAGGAAGGAAGGAAAAAAGGAAGGAAGAAAGGAAGGAAGGAAGGAAAGAAGGAAAGAAGGAAGGAAAGAAGGAAGGAAGAAAGGATGACATCAGCATCAGCTCATGCAAGCACTCAAAGCACCAAATATGGAACAGGTTTTATTTAACCTCCTCCAAAAATACAAAGTTTTTGTACTGTCATGATAATTCTCCAGGAAGCCACATTGTCCAAGGAACTATCTGGATGGGATCTCCTCCACAAGAAAAACCCATTTTGGAGATGCTAGAGTTAAACCCCATAATCCTGGGCCTACACAGCACACATAAGTCACTATCCTGGTGCATGACAGGGTACAAGTAGCGTTAGGGGCACAGTGCCCCCACAATCTGGAAAATCTGCATCAAATTTTTGCCCTCCCTTTATACCAAAGAAGTCTGAATTATTATGGTATTAAATGATAAAATATGTTTGTATTATACAATACTATACAGATATTTTATGCATTTCTGAATTTCTAAACTTTTTCTGTGTTGTCTGGTGGTCTTCACGTGCCATCTGCAGCTTCCCCAAAATTATTCCTATTTAATTTCTTATGCCCAATCATGTTACATTGAAACCACAATGGGGAAAGTCTCAATGAGGAAGGGATAGCTGTATAGGTTTTTTTCCTACACACTGGCATTCCTCAGGAGCAGCCCCAGCTCAGCCCAGCATCAGAGATGTCTGGATCTCTTCTGTTCAGTTCAGGAGGCTTGATCCACTTTTTCACTGATCCTGGGACTATCCTATTCCTGGGCAAATCACTTAACTTCTATTTACCTCAGTTTTCTCATCTGTAAAATGTGGATAATAGCACCTCCCTGGCTGGGTTGTTGTGAGGCTCAAATGAGATAATAATTGCAAAGCGCTTAGAGCGTTTCAGTCGTGTCCAACTCTTCTTGACCCCATTGGGTGTTTTCTTGGCAAAGATACCAGAGTGGTTTCCCATTTCCTTCTCCAGCTCATTTTACAAATGAGGAAATTGAGCAAACGGGGTGACCGACTTGCTCAGCTAGTAAGTGTCTGAGGCCAGATTTGTACTCTGGAAGAGGAGTCTTCCAGCCTCCAGCATTCTATCCACTAAGCCACCTAGCTGCCCTGTATAAATGTTAACTATTACTATTACTTCCACATCTCTACCAATGATGTTTCACTGCCACCAGACTGGAAGAAACTAGCATTTAGGGAGACCAGGAAAGGCTTCTTATAGAAGGCAGGAATTTGCTGAGATATAAAGGAAAGCCAGTTAGTTTTTTTTTTTCTTAGACCAGAATAAGGACAGATGAGGTTAGATTAAGATAAAAATAATTATTTTATTATTTATTATTATTATAATAAATATATCTATAGTATATATTATTATAATAAACATATTGATATATATAATAATATAATATAACAATTATTTATTAATTATAACACATATAGCAACTTAAGATCCACTAAGTGCTGTCCCCACGACAACCCTATGAGGTAGATATTGCAAATATTATATTATTTTCATTTTACTGATGAAGAAAATGATGCTTGAAGAAGTTAAGTGATGAGATTAAGCTCCTACAGATAGAAATATCAGTGTCAAGATTCTCCTGCCTCAGGTATAGTGTCCTTTCCATTAGACCATACTGACAAATGAATAATATACTTTATTCATGACAAAAGAGGTAGGAAGTAATTTCTTTTCTGAAGAAATCAAACAACTAAAAAAGTTATTTATTTAGCTCAGAATGGAGCTAGATATTGAGGTATGCATATATACGTTTATGTATACTTGCATATATATATGTATAAATTTCATACATTGTGTGTGTAAACATAGAAATGTGGAAGGTGTGTCTATGTGTTTAAGTATGGGATACCCGGCAAAAGGCGTAAAAGTGACAGAATCATAGGATTTCAGAGTTAGGACCTCAGCAATAATCTAGTCCACGTCATACTTGAAAAACAATCCCCTGCACAAAGTAGTCATCCCACCTGGGCTTGTAGATTTCTCACTGAGGGATAGATTCCCTCACTACCTCCTATGCTAACCTACCCTACTTTGGGACAGCTGTAATCACTAGGAAGATTTTTTTCCCCTGATACCAACCCTAAATTTGTCTCTTTGTATCTTCTACCCACTGCCCCTAGTTTTGCCTTCCATGACCAAGCAAAACAAATTCAATCCTTCTTCCATATGTCAGTCTTTCAAATACTTAAAGACAACTCATGTTCTCCAAAGTCTTCTCTTCTTCAGACTAAATATCTCCCTTTCCTTCAGCTGATTCTAATAGGACATAGCACTGTTCTCCCTGTCCTTTCTAGCTTATCAATGTCCTTCCTAACATGCAGTCCACCAAACTGATTAAAATAATTAAAATGAATATAGGCCACATCTGCCACATTTTGTTCTGGCATTGATATCTCTGATAAGGTGTGAATTTCTTGACTTGTCCTGAGTTGCCTCATTGGTCTCATTAATTATCGATGACTAATTGATTCACAATCAATTCTTATACCTGTGCTATCTACCCTTGTACTGGACCTTAAAGGGGGAATAGAGACAGAAGACTTAAATTCAGATCTGAGAGATGAGACAGAAAATGGGCACAAATGTTCACATACACATGGCCTCAAAAGTTTTCTAGAAAGAATCCTATATATCTTTCTACTTCCTCCTTTCTACTTCCTGTACTCCAAATACCTCTAGACATTAGGAGATCACTTGGCCGCTAAGACGGCAGTGGACAGAGGGTGGGGAAGAGCAGTGAGAATTCCTTGGGCCTAATTGGTTGAAAGGGCACTTTGTACAGGGGATTGTTTTTGAAGTATGGATTGGACTAGATTATTGCTGAGGTCCTAACTCTGAAGTCGATGATTCTGTGACTTTTACACCTTATACTGGGTACCCCATATTTAGACACATGGACATACCTTCCACATTTCTATGTTTACACACACAAACATACAAAATTTATACATATATACATATGCAGGTATACATAAATGTATATATGCATACATTAATTTCTAGTTCCATTCTGAGCTAAATAAATATTTAGTTGTTTGATTCCTTCAAAAAAGAAATTACTTTCTACCTCTCTTGTCATGAAGAAAGTATAGTATTCACTTGTCAGTATGGTCTACTGGAAAGGACACCATACCTGAGTCAAGGGATTACTATCTGTGGGACCTCAGGTGCATCACGTAACTTCTTCAAGCATCATTTTCCTCCTCAGTAAAATGGAAATAATATAATGTTTGCAATATCTACCTCACAGGGTTGTTGTGGGGACAGCACTTTGCGGATCTTAAATTGCTACGTAAGTGTGTAATTATTTTATCTTAATCTAACCTTGTTTGTCCTTATTCTGGTCTAAGGGGAAAAAATGAAGTGGCTTTCCTGTTAAATCCCAATTTCCCTTAAAATCTCAGCAAATTCCTGCCTTCTATAAGAAGCCTTTCCTGGTCCCCCTAAATGCTAGTTTCTTCCTTCTGTTGATTATCTCCAGTTTATCCTGTATATAACTTATTTGTACAAAGTTGTTTGCATGCTACCTCCTGCATTAGAGTATGAGGTCCTAGAGGGCAGTTGTTTGTTTGAGGATCTTTTTGTGCCTTTCTTTGAATTTCCAGCACCAAGCACAGTGCCTGGAATGTAGAAGGTGCTTAATAAATGCTTATTATGCGGTAGCTAGGTGCCACAGTAGATAGAGCATGGCCTGGAGTCAGGAGGCCCTGAGTTCAAATTTGACCTGAGATACTTGATACTTGCTGGCTGTGTGACCCTAGGCAAGTCACTTAAACCTGACTGACTCACCAAAAAAAATGCTGACTATTCCTCTCATATGTAGTGAGTGCTTTGGACATTTGGAAAAAAAGAACCCCTCAGATTTGCCTATATTTTCTTAGCTGCTTGAAGACAATGTGACCTATATCATGCTAATACCCAAGAAAGACTTTAGGTCCCTGAATTCTTTGATCCCATGAATCTTCTTTGCATGACAGAACACTATTTCCTCCTTTCTCAAGAAGGAATTTTGTAGTATGTCCAAAGGGGACTGACAAGAAAGGCGAGAGCAATTTACATAAAAATATAAGGACTGATTGAGGAAAATAAGGATAGTAAGGCTAGAGAAGAGTGACTTAGAGGGCACGATAGCTGTCTTCAAATACACGAAGACTATCGTGTTAGTCATGTTTGGCCTCTAGGTAGAAAACTAGGACCAAAAGGTAAAAGCTATAGGGAAGTAGATTTTAGTCTAATATAATGAAAAACTTCCTGATAAATCATAGCTGTCAGAAAATGGTATGCCCTACTTTATGAGGCAGTGAGTTCTCTACCAGTGAAAATTTTTTAGCAGAGGTTGACCACTGTAGAGGATAATATAGAAGGAATTCATATATAGTAAATGCTTAATGAATGCTTATTGGTTAACTGATTGAACTAAATAACTTCTAAGATTCTTTCCAGTTTTATGATTTTATATGTGCTATATTTCCCAAAAAGATTATCTTTTTCACTAAGAAACTATTTTTTTTCTTTCTTTGATTCTTCTCTTACCTATTTCCCAAACCTTTGAAACTCAAAGCCTGTGTAAATCCTACTTTGAATCAAATACAAAGATGATTAACCAACCTAGCAGATTTCCAGCTTACTTCTGTCCCAAGGCTGTCCAGGGGAAGGGAAAAACGAATAAGCATTTATTAAGCACCTACTGTGTGACAATCATTATGCTAAGCACTTTACATATTATTTCATTTGATCTTAATCCAAAGGCTTTAGGCTTATCCAAACTGGGTCTGATCTTAGGGGCGGACCAAGTAAGGGTAATTCTTTCCCCTTGCTTCATTTCCTTCAATTGGAGTACTCCAGGAAAAGCTTAGATTTCATATCTGTTTCCTCAAATATGGATAACAGGGTCCCCAGCTCTTAGTACCCCAGGTACTAAATTCATACACACACACACACACACACCACAAAAATATGTATAAGATGCATAGTATTCTCCAGAGTCTATGAACAGGTACAAAAATATTTGATGCATTTTTCAGTACTTGATATACTGAAATTACCTATTAGACTCCTTTAGGAAGGAAAACTTAGAAGTTTAGAGGTTCCCAATTCATTCCTTCACTTTGGAGATAAGGACACTGAGGCCCAGAGAGGTTTGCCCAGATTTGCTCAAGGTCACATAAATAATAGGGAGCTGAGGTGGGATTTGAATTTATAATCTAGGTGGGAAAACAAAGACCTATGAAAAGCCTTGAGCCCTGCCTCCTCCACCAGTTTTAACTTTGTTCAACTTCTCCAAAACCAGCCATCTTAGATAACTTCTGCTTTTCTTCTCTTCTGCTAGAGCCACCAAAAAGGAAGACACCTAAGTGAGCGGGCTTTAGTCCTGACAAGTTCATGCTATGTAGTTTCCACTTGGCATTTGCTCCTGTTTGGACACGCCATTCGTGTCTCATGCTGCCAGTTCTCTTCTCATGACAGTTATTCTCTCCTTTGTCACCAATCGTTCAATCTCCCCTCTCCTCCCCCTGCCCTGCAATGGATAACTATGCTGCTTACTTTTCTGAAAATATTAAGGTCAGAGACTCCGGTCCCCTCAACAACTCTCAACTTTACTTCATCTTTATAACTGTTCTCCCTTCATTCCTTCCTACCAGTTTCAAAGAGGTACCTCTCAGTGTTCGAATTTCATTATGATCTTGTATTCATCAGACAGCTCTACCATTGACCGCTTCCTCTGGGACCTTGCCTCTCTAATAAGCCATTGCCTCCCTACCAACTTCAGTCTCTCCCTCTCTACTGGTTCCTTCCTCTCTATGTTTCCCACAGATTGCCCTCCTCTGGATTTCTCCATCATACCCCAAAAACCTCTTCATCCTGGAAGATCACTTCAGCCTTGGAACTCACATCTCAGAAGTACCCTATGCCCACGGGGCCCCTCCCTCTGATCAGATGGTAGAGAGTTCCTCTCTGAATCTTCATTTAAGGAGGACGCACGGGCCAGTCATTTCATAATCCCCCTCCCCTTTTCAGTTTCTTTTATGAATTGTCTTCCTCATTAAGACATAAACTCCTTGAGAACAGAGACTATATTTCTTTTTGCTTGTATTTACTACATGCCTAGTGGGGCAGCTAGGTGGCACAGTGGATAGAATACCAAGCCTAAAGTCAGGAAGACTCATCTTCCTGAGTTCAAATCTTGCCTCAGACACTTACTAGCTGTGTGACCCTGGCTGGCCAAGTCACTTAACCCTATATGTCTCAGATCTTCATCTGTAAAATGAAGGAAATGGCAAACAATTCCAATATCCTTGCCAAAAAAAAATTCCAAATGAGGTCGCAAAGAGTGGGATGTGGCTGAAGCAGCTCAACAACTGCCACATAGTAAGATCTTAATAAATGTTTGCTGACCAATTCAACCATGTATGGGTTACTCCATCTTTAAAAAAATCCCTCATACTGTGGAAACATATTCCCTAAGGCCTGTTATCCTTTCAGGAAAATATAAAGAAATGCTTTTATTGCTGCTCTAAAACTCTTTGTTTCACTTAAAGGCCTAATCAGTTTCTAAAGGAAGATTTAATAAATTACAGGGAGGGACCCTGATTCCCTGAAACTAAAGAGACTTAGACATGTTTAGGAAAGAGTGGGAATGTGTTCTTTAATTTTTTAATTCAGAGGCACATTTTAAAAGGGAAATTCTTAGAGAGAGTGGTTTAAGAGGGAGTCATGATTTGGGGAAGATATTTCTCCAAGGTTTCTCTGATATTGGCATTATTATTGTTTTGTTTAAATAAGTCAAAAGCTTAATAATACCTTTCCTTTCGAGGTTACCTTCATCTGTTGTATATATCTTGCATTCACTAGTTATTTACATGTCTTCCCTATTAGAATGTATATTCCTTGATTGCAGGGACTGTATTTCACCTCAAACCTAAACTTTGTACCTAGGTTTTATCTTGCTGTGGAATTTTGTATTTTGTTTCATTATTATCATAAATTATCAGTAAACATTGATTGGGACAGAGAGATTTGGGGGGATATTAGGCTCATTTGGATCTCTTTCTCCAAACGGAATTCTTAGATAGTAACAAATTGTTTCTGACAGATATTAGCTAAAAATGCAGGGTAGAGTTTTTCTTCCACAAGACACCAAAAATCTAACCTTCCCCATCAAATAACACCCTCTTCCCAATTCCTCCATTTCCATTAATTATGCCGCTCCTAGTTTCTCATCTCTGACTCCCTTCCTCCACTCCTTTCATGATGTCTCCTAGATTTATGCCTTCCTGTCCAGACTGACTACCACCTAGTCCACACTCTTATGAATTGCCACCAACTGTTAACATCCTGAACTTTCATCCACTTTCATCTACTCTGGATATATCCTGTGTTACCTATTTACATCTCATCTTCCCCATTAGAATTTATGCTCCTTGAAGGCAGGAATTATCTTTCATTGTGTCCCCAGGACTTTGCAGTGTCTAGCACATAGTAAGTGCTTAATAAATAAACAATAAAAATGCGTGTTGATAGATTCAACCTCTGGAAATTCTAGGTGTCCTGTAGTCCTCCTAGTAGCCTGTGTCCTCCTCACTCCCACCCCGACCAAAAAGCAAAGGAACAGAAAACCCCACAGACAAGCCTGGCTTTGCCCCACATACAGGCTGGACCTGGATTTCCTCTTCTAGTCCCAGACCCTCACTCCTTCTTCCTTTGTCTAACCTTCTTCTTCCAGAGACTGAGGGTCTAGAAGAAATGTGGATGGGAAATGCTCAGTCACCAGCACCTAACCATGCTATAGATGCAAGGGCTCCATCTAGAAAGAAAAGGTCCTGGACATCATTTTCAGCTTTTTGGCCTTTTTATGAGACCTACCAGACTGTTAATGAGTAAAGTAAAATCAAAGCTGGCTCAATATTGCCCCCAGGTGATTGTTATAAACATCCAAGGCCAAAGGAAAGAAAATTCCATCATTCACCACCCGAGGAGTTACATTCCTGCTTTTTAAATTGCACATGATGAAATGCACTTACCTGACAACAACCACAAATGTCTATAGGAAAAGACAATGAGGACTAAAAAACCAGCCAAAAGATAATCAGAGAATAGATTGTTAAAGGTTTGCTTGACTCAGCAAACAGTTTCAGGGGAAAGGAAGTTAGAGAAATAACAAGCACGGGGCTTCTCCAAAATCCTTGCAAATAAAGTCAGAATTCCTTTCTTTTACATTGCGAGTCTGAGGCTAGTGGATGGCCTTTACAATCCCAAACGCCAGCGTCCTCTCAGCTTTTCAACCCTACCATAGTCTCAGAAAAGCTTCTTCCTCCTTCACAACTTCTGTCATTCTCATGCTGGGCTGAGTAAATCCTTCACAGTGTCAAGGTCTTGGCTGGGAGGCTGAGCAACAAATCCAAGTCTCCTCAGGTTTAGCTAAGTAAACCCTTCCTTCAGTCTGGGGGAAAGAGGGACCTGATCCAGTGGTCATGTTACATGGGAACGACTGTAATTGATTCCTTCCTCATCAGTCTTTCTGTCTCCCTATGTTATTTCACTCACTGCAGAATTAATCTTCTTAAAATACCCCCTCTACCATGCTACTCCCCTACTTAAGCACCTACAGCACTACCCTATTGCCTATAGCATTAACTCTAAATTCCACTGCCTTGTTTTCAAATATTTCCATAATGTGGCCCCACCTTATCTTTCCAACCTCATTTTTCTCTACTTTTCAATGTCAAGACTAGTTGGACTAGTCTCCTTCCTGTCTGCTCCAAACCTCAAAGTCATTCCTACCTATGTATTTAACTCATGCTCACTTGGCAAGTCCTCTGTCCTCTTCCCCTAAATTAACAAGTCCTCTGTCCTCTCCCTTTATCTATCTCATACCCCTTCAAAACAAATCTCACCTCTTCCGTGATGCTTTCACTGACAATTCCAGTCTACATTCCTGCCCTTTCTCTAACTCCGCATAGACGTATAGCCTGTAACACACAATTAGCACATTAAGTATTATCAAGTTCTCTAATTTTGTGTATGACACAATATAGTTTTCTATTTTAAAAGTATATGTAATGCTGTCATAGGTCAATATCATTCCCTAATGATCTTATGTTATATGACTTGTTTGCCCAGCTAGATAAGTTATTTGCGGGCAGAACCTACTTTATATTTCTTTCCTATCCTATAGCAGTTTATTTGAGGCAATAGTCATTACTTAGTAAATACTTGCTGATTAGTAAGCATTTCCAAAAAAGGGGGAAAATAACATGTTAAAAATAATGCTTAATGGGGGCAGCTAGGTGGCGCAGTGAGTAGAGCACAGACCCTGGAGTCAGCAGGACCTGAGTTCAAATCCAGCCTCAGACACTTGACACACTTACTAGCTGTGTGACCTTGGGCAAGTCACTTAACCCTAATTGCCCTGTCTTCCCCCTTGCCAAAAAAAAATAATGCTTAATGCTGAAATAATTCTGATTCAGAGAAATATTCAGAGCTAGGTAAGGTGAATTGAATGTGAATTGAAAAAAAGTAATTTTCCATGAATAGTTTCATTCTGTTCACAAGAGAAGACAAAAATGAGAGCAAGAGGGGAATATATTAGGCAAGAAAGAAGGAAGAGGGGGAGAAAAATAACTAATACATAAGATTAAGAGTATATAGTCACTCAAAACAGGAAAACGATAAGTGCTGGAGAGGATGCGGGAAAATTGGAACACTGTTACATTGTTGGTGGAGTTTTGAAGTTATCCAGTCATTCTGGAGAGCAATTTGGAACTATGCCCACAGGGCTATAAAAATGTGTATACCCTTTGACCCAGCAATACCACTTCTAGGGTTGTATCCCAAAGAGATCACACAAGTGGGAAAGAGATCCATATGTACAAAAATATTTATAGCAGCTCTTTTTGTGGTAGCAAAGAATTGGAAATCAAGGGGATGCCCATCAATTGGGGAATGGATAAACAAGTTGTGGTATATGAATGTAATGGAATACTATTGTGCTATAAGAAATAGGGAAGATATGGACTTCATAGTAACCTGGAAAGACCTATATGATATGATGCTGAGTGAGGGGAGCAAAACCAGGAGAACATTGTACACAACCACAGATATGTGGATTCTGTGATGACTAGCTTTGATATACTTGGCTCTTCTCAGTAATACAAGGTTCAAAGACAGTTCCAAAGGACTTATGATGGAAAGAGCTATCTATATCCAGAGAAAGAATTACGGAGACCAAATGTGGATTGAGACAAACTATTTGGTCTGTTTTTTTCTTTCTCTTCTTTTTTGGTTGTGTTTCTTCTTTCTCATGATTCGTTCCATTGGTCATGGTTCTTTACAATTTGACTGTTGTGTATTAAGTTTAATGTGAAGGTATATGTAGAACATATCAGATTCCATGCCATCTTGAGGGGGAAGAGGGGAGGGGAGGGAGGGGAAGAAAATTTGGAACTCAAAAACTTGTGGAACTGAGTGTTGTAAACTAAAATTTAAAAAATCTAAAAAATTATTTTAAAAAGAGCATATAGTCATAAAGGAAGAGGTGGGGGGAATAGAAACCCATGGGTCTGACTTTCATCCGAACTGGATTAAGGGGGAGAAAGAGAGAGAGAGGGAGAAAGAGAGAGAGAGAGAGAGAGAGAGAGAGAGAGAGAGAGAGAGAGAGAGAGAGACAGAGAGAGACAGAGAGAGAGAGATGAAAAAAAATACTTTAAACTCAAAAAGTAAATTGGGGAGGGCAGGGACAAGGGAGGGGATAGGTAAGGGAATAGCCATAAAAAAACAAACTCAATTTTGGGAGGGAAAAACATGAAGGGGGATTGAAAGGAATGGAAGAAAGAGTCAAAATCTATGTTTAAATGCAAAGTATGGAGAAGAGTTGCAACAGAGGTGTTTCATTTATAAGATCACAAGTGCCAGGCACACTCTCTTTCTTTTACCACCTTCTTATTTGCAAGCTGAGAAATGAGAGAAAAGACAGAGAAAAGTACTAGAGGACTAGATAGAGGGAAATAAGCAATTAACAATCAAACTGAATGTGAATGGAATAAACTCACCCATAAAAACAGAAGAGGACAGTGGAATGGATTGGAGGGTAACATGGGGTGGGGAGGCAGAGTATGGGGGAGTGGAAGAAGGAGCATGAGAGGAAAAAAAGGGCAAAAGACAGTCTCTTTCCTCAAAAAATTATATTTAACAAAGATCCCTTTGTGTGGGATGAGTGAAGACCTCTCATAAAAGGGAACAAATAGATAAATAGAAATAAGTAGGATAGTGAGTCCCATTTCTCCACTTAGATATTTTCCTTTCTGTAAAGCCATTTCTCTACTTAGATGTTTTCCCCTCCACAAGCTTAGCTAGTGACCGTAAGGCCCCCGAGGTTAAGAACAGGACACAGGATGCTCGCATCCTGTGTATTTACCTAATGGCGAGAGGCCTGAAAGAAAGAAGGGTTGAGGTGAATAAGTCAGCAACCATAAAATCCTCTGAAAGTAAGGATAGGACACAGGATGCTCACCCCCTGTGTGTTGACCCCAGGATAAGGGACCCTCAGCTCAGCAGAAAAATGAATGAAAAGCCGGAAAGCCAGGTGCAATGTAGACATGCAAGACCAGTCAGGTATGAATGACGGGAGACAAGGTGTAAGGGTGCTGGGGATATCCATCACAGATGTAAGGGTGATGGGAAAGGCTAGTTTGCCACAGATGTGAAGATGAGGTAACTAACAACTAATTCCTGCCTGTTACCGATAACTGAACTGTTTGTTCAATCGTCATTGTCATTGTTATTAAGACAGATTTACTACCTTGAGGTTGATAGTAGAATGAAATAAGAATGGTGGGAAGTTCATGTTCGTCACCTGCTTGTCAAAAATAACCATACTGTTTGTTCCTTGCCATTGTCCCTGGGATAGATTTATCGCATCCAGATTGTACCCTCAAAGCTTACGTCTGCAAGCTGAGAGGAAGGAGGTTGGGAGGGGGAATTGCGGTTAGGGACCTATATAAACACCCCAATTTTCTGTGTCCAGTGCACTCTGACACTGAGAGGACCCCTAGTCCTTTCGGTATCCGGGTGGCCCTTTCCCGCGGGATCGTAATAAATTTTCCTTTCTACTTTCACCTTGAGATGCCTCTGTTTTTAATTCTTGGATTCGTAAAATCCATCCCACACACCTTAAAGAAAGAAAAAGTAATTGAAAATTAAATAATACAATTCTAAAGAACTGGTGTGTCAAAGAACAAAATATAGAAACAATAGAAAATGTTAACAAAGAAAATTATAATAGTCAGACAGCATAAAAAAAATTTATGTGATTGAGCTAAAGCAATTCTGAGAGAGAAACTTTATATATCTAAATGCTTTCACTGATAAAAGAAAGAACAAATGAATGCATTAGGCATGAGATTAAAATAACATGAACAACAACAGATCAAAAATCCTCCACTAAATAACAAAATGAAAATTCTAAAAAATTTTAAAAGGGTAATTAAATTTAAAAGCAAGACCACTGCATTGGTAAATAAAACCAAGAGCCTGTCTTTTGAGGGAAAAAAAATTAATAAAATAAACAGTTAGCTAATATGATTTAAAGAAAGAGGAAAATGAAATAAAAGAAATTATCAGAAATTGTTTTGCCTAATTACACACTAACAAAACTGATAATTGCAATATTAATTAAGGTGGGACTTTTTTTTTTACTGTTTCCTCTTTTAGAATGTTAAAGTGATCAAGTGCCTTTGATTAAGCCTTACTAGGTGCAAAGCCCCAGGCCCACACCCTTTTGCTAACTAGATGTAAAGCCCCAGGCTCATACCCTTTTGCTGATTATGTGTGAACCCTTCGGGCCCTAAGAAGGGTATATAAACTCAGAGGTTAGCATTTTGTCTGGGGCTTTCACTCACTGGAAGAGAGTAGGTGTAAACACTCTGGGTAGCTGCTGGAGCCCCCAGCTTTGAAGAAACCCAGATGTTTTGTTTGGGGCTCTCACTCACTGGAAGAGTGTCATGTGACTTGAAGAGACTCTGGACAGCCATTCTTAAGAGCCCCCAGCTTGTAAACCCAGATGTTGATGCTTACCTGGTAACTATGAATTGTGATTTGAATCAGACAAGGTTTGTCTGTTTATGTTTGTAATTTCTGTTTGTATTTACTCTGAAGTTCAGGGTGCTGGCTTTTCCTCCTGAACTAAATGAGTTATATATATATATACATATACATATATATATATATATATATGTGTGTGTGTGTGTGTGTGTGTGTATGTTTGATTAAAGTGAGATTGTTAACCCCTTATAATTGCTTTCCTTGGTAAAGCAGATCAAAGAACCTGTGCTGGCAGCTCTTGTTGCTAATCTTGTTGGGTCTTACACTCCCACAGCAGCTGCTAACCACATTGTTGTTACAATAATTTATAGGAAATAGATAAATATTTGCAAGAATGTAAGATAATCCATTCAAAGAACAATTAGTTCCAATGTTATATAAATAGATGGCAGAAAGATCTTCTAATTTACTTCTATCATACAAATATGGTCTTGATATCTAAATCAGGAAGAGATCAATCAGATCAATTTTCCCTAATAAGAAGTGATATTAAAAACCAAATAAAATAGAGGCAATTAGGCCTATTAGAATATTATAAGATAGTAGAAAGATTTTACACTATGACTATGTTGGGTTTATAACAGGAATGCAGATTTGCTTCAACATAAGGAAGACTATAAGTGTAATAAGCTATGTTAATAATATAAATAATAAAAGCTATATGATTAGGTCAATAAATGCTGAAAAGATCACTGACAAAATCTCACAGCTGTTTCTATTAAAAACTCCACAAATTATAGGAATAAATGAACTTTTCTCATTATAGGAAATAATAATCTATCTAAATTCAAGAGTATATCAGTAATTAAGGTGGGTCTTTTTTTTACTGTTTTCTCTTTTGGAGCACTTGTTTAATCAAGTGCCCTTGATGAGTCTGGCGTTCAGTTCTTTGATTAAATCAGAAGTCTTTGATGACCTACTTGCCATAAGGGAAAGCCTAGTTTACAGGAGTTTGAGTCACATGTTTGTGACTCCAGAAGCTTTTAGGCCACTTGGGTCTGAGTCGCATGTTGTTTGACCCCTTTGACCCTGAACAGGGTATATAAACTCAGAAGTTGGAGTTTTTCCTTGGGGCTCACTCATGGAAGTCGTGTTGAGACTCTGGGCAAGTCATTGTAACTGCCCCGTCCCCAGCTTTGCTAACCCAGATGTTGATTTGTATTTGCTCTGTTTACATAATGTATGTTTGTGATTTGTTTATATTTGCTCTGAAGTTCAGGGTGCTGGCTTTTCCTCCTGAACTGAGTTATATTTCTATGTTTGATTGAAGTGAGATTGTTAACTAACCCATTAAAGTTACTTTCCTTAGTAAAGCAGATCAAAGAACTGTGCTGCCAGCTCTTGTTGCTGGTCTTGTTGGGTTTTACACCCTGACAGCAGCTGCTAGCTGAATTGTTGTTATAAAGAGCAAACTGTATATATACAGAAAAGTTAAAGGTCTTTCCAGAAAAATCAAGGATAAAGCATGAATGTCCATTATCACCACTACTATTTAACACAGTATTAGAAATGCTAGGAATAGCGATAAGACAAGGAAAAGAAACTGAGGGGATAAGCATAGCCAAGGAGAAAATAAAATTATCACTTTTTGCAGATGATACAATGGTGAATTTAAAGAGCTTTAGAAAGTCAATTAAAAATTGAAATAATTGATAACCTCGGCAAAGTTGCAGATTATCAAAGACACATAAATCATCAGAATTCCTATATGTAAAAAAAAAACAAAACTCAGTATAAATATAAAGATAAATTCAATTCAAAATGACTAAAGAAGCCATAAAATACTCACCCTGGGACTCTATGAATCCAACTATAAAACACTATAGGCAGAAATGACGACAGATTTTAAGAAATATTAGCTGCTCAGGGATAACTTTGAGCTAATATTATTAAAGTAACAATACTACCTAAATTAATTTATTTATTCAGTATTATACCAATCAAACTACCAAAGGAATATTTTATGGGGCTAGAAAAAATAATAATGGAATTCTATGGAAGAACAAAGGATCAAGAATCTTGAGGGAAAGAATGGGGAAAAAAGGGAGAATGAAAGGGAATCTATCAGTACCAGATTCCCAATGGTACTGCAAAGCAGTAATCATTAAAATAATTGACTTGTTTAAAAAAGAGGGACAGGTCAATCAGTGGAACATCTTAGGCAAACACATTCAGAAACAAAGAAAACACAGTAGCATTGTGTTCAATAAGCCCAAAGACCCAGTTACTGGTGAACTGATGCAATATTTGACAAAAACTCCTGGGAAAAAAAACTGATAAGTTTGCCAGAAATTAGATTTAAACTAGCACCTCACAACACATTCCAAGATAAACTCAAAATAGATTATATTACCTAGATATAAAAGGTCACATCATTCACAGATTAGAGGAGAAAGAAATAAGATACTTTTTCAGTCATATGGAAAGGGGAAGAGTTCATGACTAAACAAGTGATAGAAAGGACCACACAAGATAAAATGGAAAATTTTGATTATATAAAATTCAACTTTTTGCACAAATCAAACAAATATAATTGAAACCATAAGGGAAATTGGTAAGTAGAACAAATGTTTGCATCAAGTTTCTCTAGTAAAAGGTCTCATTTCCAAGCCATATAAGGAACCATAAGAAGCAGATTCAAATTTACAAGAATAAAGGCCACTTCGCAATACATAAATGGTAAGAGTACATGAACAGGTAGTTTTCAAAGGGAAAAACACAATCTACCAACAATCATATATGAAAAATGCTCTAAGTCACTAATAATTAAAGAAATGCAAATAAAAGAATTTTGAGGTTCCATGTCATACCTATCAGACTGTCAAATATGACAAAAGAGGAAAGTGGCAAATATTGGAGGGGCAGTTACAAATAAGTGTAATAGGTACCTGAGTGTTCTATTGGTGGAGCTGTGAATTGGTTCAGCCATTCTGAAAAGCATGTTAGAACTGCCCCCTAAAAATTATTAAAATGTTTATACCCTTTAACTCAGTTATACCACTGCTGGGCCTATATTCCAAAGAATCAAAGAAGAAAATGACTTCAATATACAAAAATATTCAGAGCAGTTTTTTTACAATAGGCAATTTGAAATTAAGGGGGTGTTGGGGAATATTGGGGAATGGCTAAACAAATTAAAGTATATGAATGTAATGGAAGAATGCCAGAAGAAATAATGCAGTGGACATTTTCAGAGGAAACTGAAAAGACTGCAATGAACAGAGCAAACTGAGCAGTACTAGAAGACCAACTTATAAAATAATATTATTATTGAGAAAAAGACTTTAAAAGACTTTGGAACTTTGATCAACACAATGACAAATTGCAAGTCCAGAAGAATTAAGATGAAAATGCCATTCATTTTTTCACAAGAGAGTCAACAAATCAAGTCAATTAAGATTTATTAAACACCTACTATGTGCAAAGTTCTGAAGACACAGAGAAAGGCAAAAACGGGCCCTGTTCTTCTCAAGGAGCCCACACAATGTAATGAGGGAGAAAACATGCAAACAAATACGAACAAACAAGATAAATACAGGATAAATTGGAGATAACCTCAGAGTGAAAGCATTAGCATGAAGGTTTCTTGTAGCAGGTAAAATTTTAATTTTTAAAAATAAATTTATTATTTATTTATTTTTAACATTAATTTTTTTAAAAAAATTTTGAGTTCCAAATTCTCTTCCTTTCTCTCCTACCCACTGAGAAGGCAAGCAACATGATATATGTGAAATCATGCATGTCGCAAAAAAAAAAGCACGGAAAAAAAGTTTAAAAATTATACTTCAATCTGAACTCAGAATTCATCAGTTCTCTCTTTAGAGGTGGAGAGCATTTTTCATCATCAGTCCTCTGACAGTGTGTTAGATTATAATACTAATCAGAGTAAGTTATGGCTTTCACAGTTGATCATCATTAAAATATCGCTCTTACTGTATACAATGTTCTCCTTCACTGCTCACTTTGATTTGCAGGAGTTCATATCTAACCAGGTTTTCCTGAAAACATCCTGTTCATAATTTCTAATAGCAAAATAGTTTTCCATCACAATCATATACCACAATTTGTTCATCCACTTTCTAATTGATGGATATACCTTCAATTTCCAATTCTTGGCCACCACAAAAATAGCTGCTATAAATATTTTTATACGTATAGGTCCTTTTCCTTTTTCTTTGATCTCTTTGGGGTACAGACCTAGCAGCGGTATCGTTAGGTTAAAGGGCCTGTATTTATAACCCTTTGACCATAATGCTAAATTGTTCTCCAGAATGGCCAGACCAGTTCACAACTCCACCAACAGCTCTTCAGTGTTCCAATTTTTCCACATTCCCTCCAGCATTTGTCATTTTCGTTTTCTATCATGTTAGCCCCTCTAGTAGGTGTGAGGTGGTAGCTGTAGGTGAAATTTTAGCTGAGACTTAAAGGAATTCAAAGAAGCCAGGAAGTAGAGATGAAGGAGAGAATTCTATGCATAAGGCACAGCCTGTGAAAATGCACAGAATGGGGAAATGGAGTCTTGTGTGTGTGACGAGTAATGAACTTAAAATGCAGAGACATACATACAGTTTGGGACTTGGCTAATGTGAAAATTTGTTCTGCAAGATTACGAATATATGTATTGAGGCCTTGATTTTTTGTTTGTTTTTTATGTTGAATGGGATTGGAGATACTGAGAGGGATGGGTTAATAAAAGGAAAAAAATGTGTATTAGAGAGAGACAGAGTCAGAGAAAGACAGAGACAGGAAAAGAGAGTTTGTTTCCTTGCAAAATGTGAGAAATGTGAGAATTTTTTGCACAGGTATAATCAGACTCAATTTTTCCACCTGCTTCCTTAATGACTTACACAAAATACCAATTTTTAAAAACCAGCTTGATGCAGAGGGAAGTGAATAGAACCAGTAGAACAATCTATACAATTTAACCAGCAACAGTATTGTAAAGACATGCAGTTTGGAAATACTTAAGACTGCTGATCAACAAAATGAACAACTATGATTTTAGAAGACTCATGATAAAACATGCTATGCACCTTTTAACAGAGAGATGATGGACTCAGTGTGAAAGTGAGGTGTGTTTTTTGGACATGGACAATGCCAGAATTTGTTTTGCTTGAATTTGGTACAAAAGTTTTGTTTTTCTTTCATCTTCCAATTGGGGTGTGGAGAAGTGAGGAGAGAAAATAGATTTCTGTTCATTGAAAAAATAATTTTTAAAAAAATTTTAAATGAAATGAGAAAAAATGCCAGCTTGTTCTTTGTACGCATACTTTAACAGGAGAATTAATCTGAGACTCTAAGAGATGCTGTTCAGTCTTTGGCCTGCCAGAATACCAACTTACCAAGTCTCCAATTATATATGTGAAGTCATGCAAAGCATATTTCCAAATTAGCCATATTGCAAAAAAAAAAGCAAGAAAAAAATCTGATCTTTTAATCGTATAGCTGCCAATTATTCTGACCACTTTTCCTGATGCTGTTTTTGTAATAATGCTTTACCTTGGCCAGTGAACTCATCGAGAGCAGATAGGTACCCTTGCTTATCTTGGGTATAAACTCCCTGTTAGCCATTTTTATAAAATCTCCTTGGAAGAAGAAAAAGAACCATACTGATAGTTAAACAGCTCTCTTCTATCATTGTCCCATTCACCTTCGGCTAATCCTACTTTTCTTTGATTCTCATCTTTTTATTACAAATTAAAAGACCTTTTTGTTATTCTTCACTTTCCTCATCAGCCCCAGCTCATTCTAAGCTTCAGTACTCCTGAAACTACTTTTTTCCAGTGCTGTTATCACATATTGTTTTCATCCTCATCCATTACTTGTCTTTACTTCCACCTTCTGTTATACGTGCTCTTGTTGATGTCTTCCACCTCTTAAAGGATAAAATTATCATTAGGGCAAGTTAAGAAATTGTTAGCTGATCTGCTCTGAGAAAAATCTGGTCAGAGAAAAAGCTCCAACAGATGTATGCATAATTGAAGTCCCCCATAACTACTACATAATGGCAGCAGGCCAGGAGTGTGATGTTTCCCAAACTCCCCGTCTATTCCCTTTCTGTCCTGGTGGTCTACAGTATACTCTGATGATAATGCTACTTCTGTTTCTGCTTCTCTTGATCTTCATCCAAATACTTTCCACACTATGTTTCTCCCCCTCTTTCTCATATATCTTAATATGCCATACCAATTCTGTTCCTTTTGAAAGTAGTCTAGCCTTCCAGATTCATATTTCTACCAAGTCTCAGGAAAACCTACAAGGTCAAATTTGTCTCTTTCCACACAGGTCTCTAGGTCCCCTTGCTTCCTAACCATTCTTTGTGCATTGTGTAAAGAAAACTGATGCCACTGAGATTTAGGAGACTTCTTTCCTGGATTTTGTCTCCCGGGAATTTCTAGGCATCTCTTCTGCTCGTCTCCTTCCTATATTTTTGTTTTTCTCTGCAGTATTTAGCAAAGGCAGTTTCCAGCCTCCTTTTCCTTTTTAAACTTAAAATCCAAAAAAAAACAAAAACAAAAAAAAAAAAAACAAAAAAAAAAAACTTAAAATCCTTTCGATTAGATTTGCATGAAACTTGGTCAATATAGTCTTACTGATAGTCCTTGTTAGGTATATCCCATCTCTAACTAGAAGGATGTCATTCATATACTTTAAGCCATAGTCCAGAAATCTTAACTGTTTTCCAAATAACTCTTTTTCTTCTAAAGTCCCTGCCTTTAATCAGTAACAATGATGAAATCTGCCCTAAGGTCTCCAATTTCTCTCCTAGGACTTGATAATTTTTTTTACATGATTTCCAGATTCCTTCAGGTGCTATCACTTGTACCCATATGAATTACCAGAAGTGGGATGTGATCTGACAGATGATTTTTTTGGGGGAGGGGCGTGTTTTGAGACTGGGACTCCCTATATCACCCAAACTGGTGTTAACCAGTACCACTGTTGATCAGAACAGGAGCCATGGCAGCTCTATTTCTAACCTGAGCTGGTTTACCCCTTCCTTTGGCAGCCTGGTAGCCCTCTGCTCACCAAATTGATTCTGTGCTTCCCAATGGGCTCTACACTGCTCAAAACTCCCAAACTCAAGCAATCTGCTAGCCTCAGTCTCCTTAACGGCAGAGACGACAAGCATGAAGTCCCACACGCAGGGAGTTTGCAAAGTCTTGAGAATTTGTCTGTTACTATTGGGATAAATGCTCCTAGACTTTTTAAAAGATAGTTTCCTCAACATCCTCAGTCCACAGAGTGAATGAAATCAACCACCATGGAGGTGGCTTTGTCCTTAAATGTAGTAAGCCTTTCTCTCATAGGATTTATAGGCTTTTTAAAAATAAATCACATAACCATTAAGGTCTCACTGAGTCAAAAACATGATAAAAAATTGACTAAATCGGTTTGTAAGATAATATAACTGACATTTATGTAGTGCTCCTAAAAAAACATTACATGCATTATATCATTTGATCCTCAATAGCCACCCTGTGAGGTAGTTGCTATTACTATTCCCATTTAACAGATGAAAAAACTGAGAATCAGAGAGCTTAAGTGATTTACACAGTGTCACATACCTAGTAAGAGCATGAGGTGGGATTCAAACCCAAAGACTAATTCCGACTCCATCCACCACACCATGCTGCTTCATCATGTGTGTGCCTTAGAAAATGCTGTTTCAATAGGGACGACATCTAAGGGCATCTTCTTCATTTCAGCAATAATTTCTTCTTCAATTCAACAATAATTTATAAAGTGCCTACTATGTGCCAGCCACCGTTCTAGGCCCTAACACAAAACCAAAAATTAAACCCGTCCTTGCCCTCAAAGACCCGACATTCTACTGACGTTAAGGTATTAATAAACATGTAAATAACAGCACTAGATAATTTGGGGTGAGGGAGCACTAACAGCTGGAGGCATGTTGAAGGAGATGGCATTTGAGTTGAACCCTGAAGGAGGCAAGGAATACCTTCTAGGTATTGAGGACAGCATGGAGGTATGAATTAGAATGTCCTGTACTAGGAAGAGCAAATAGTCAGTCGATTAGCATTTATTAAGCACCTCCAATGTGCCAGGCTTGATTTGCCCATAAAGTAAACACTTTTGAAAAGATAGGCTAGAGGCAGATTTTAAAGGACTTTATATGCCAAACAGAAGGGTTTGGATTGGAGCCCAGAGGCAACAAAGAACCAATGAAGTTTCTTTAGCAAGGGAACGACATGGCCAGACCTTTGCTTTGGGAGCTGTGTAGACGATAGACTGGAGAGGAGGATAGCTGGAGTTTCCTGGAATGGTCCAAATGAGAGAGGATCAGGGCCTATGCTAAACTAGTGGCCACCAGGATAGAGAGACGCTATGCTAAAGCAAGAGATGCTATGGAGGTGCAATCAATAGAGCTACTTCCACAATTGTCTGACTGGCATCTGGTTTCAGAATCGTTATCTAAGGAATGCTGCAAACTACAGGTGCTCGGGGGAAAAGAAACCTGCATTTCACTTGAAAGCCATAAATCACAGGTGTGACTACTCATGCAGAAAAGGAGAATTCATCTACCCTGCTCCCCCAGCCACATGGAAAGCGTTAAACTTCACCACATTATTCAGGCAGGCCGAGTCAAAATAGGCCCCATTTAATGTAACAGAGCCCATTTAAATGAGCAACCCTGTGTAGTAGGTTTATAAAGTTTCTTAAACAAGCTTCAGTACCCTCCCCACCCCCCATCCTTTCAGCGAACACATTTCTTGGCTCCCAAAATAATTGCCTTTTAGAGTGTTAGGTAAAACAAGACAGGCAAACACACTCTGCCCCGTCTACCAGACAGATTTAAAAGGAAAAATACCTCCAACCACAAACCACCTGAGCTACAGTGCTTCTCTCTAGCCTCTTAGTCCTTCCAACTAGCAGAACTTAGGCCTGTGGAGGAGACTGGACACCGAGAGGTACCCACAGACATGTTGTTTGCAGACTCACAGACTGAGGACCGGAAGGGACCTCAGAGGCCATCTAGTACAGCCCACACCTGAACAGAAATCCCTTATACAACATAGCTCCCTAATCATCATCCTGGCTCCTCTTTATTTCTCCCAAGCTAAGATCTGTCGAAAACCTGGAATGACTTAGGACATTTACTTTGGGGTATGTAGATAGCTTAAGAAATGTGTACTGCACTTCTCCCCAGAAAGCTGTAAAATGTTTTACTTTGTATGCTGTTAAATAACCTGACCCAGGACAAAGCTTCAACTCATCAGAAGCACATTGCTCCCAGTATTAGCAGGGGAGACCCAGAGTTCCAAAGTCGTGACCCATGCCTCTCTCCTCACTGAGAGCCTCTCCTACGTTGATCCAAAGTCTTCCAGGATAGGTGACTAATATTCAATGTTCAAATTTTCTTACCAACACAAATTCTTGTGGAAACTAAATAAAAAAGGAAGAGAAGGGAGAACGTGCATGCCTAAGAGCAAGTTATGGTTTAAATAATCAAAAGTGGCCTTGTAGAAACTCAGGCTATTGTATCAACCCTTGGTACCACTCCCCAGAATCCCTACCCTCTTCCCTGCCTGTGGTTATACCTACAGTCATATGGAGGGACTTGTGAATGTTGGATCCTCTGCCTCTGGCAACTATAAAGGCCATGAAGCCAAGGAGGTGCCTCCAGATTTTTAAAAAAATTTTTTTATCCCGTTCTAGAAAATCACGGACAAACATGACCTTTACATATTCAAATAAGAAGGGAATAGGATGATTTTATGTAGAACCACTTCCCAGCCTTTATAGTACAGTGCCTAGTGAGTAGCAAGAGCTTAACAAATGCACTTGTTCATATTTAAAAGATTTAACCTTGTTGATTGGCTACAGTTGGGGTATAGCAACTTTTCCCTTAAAAAAGGAAGACAGATAATTGAAGAGAAGACAATGAATCTATTACACCCATCTTAGTTTTTAAAATTTTAATGTTAAAATTAACATAATAGTACCACCATCATTGCTTATCTGTATCTTTTCCTGTTCTATGTATTTTTAAATGTTTCATTGATGACTACTTTGTAATGTACTAGGGCCCCTTCCTTCTGACTTTTTTTCATTATCTCTTTTGAAATTCTTGATATTTTGTTCTTCCAGATAAATTATGCTATAATTTTGTCTGGTTCGACTGGCACTGAACTTATAAATTAATTTAGGAAGTACTGTCATTTTTATTATATTACCAAGTTTAAACTAAGAGTAATTAATTACTCTCCAATTATCTATCTTCCTTTTGTTCGGGGGAATATCACACCACAGATCACCCTGTGGTGCCCTCATCAGCTCCAAATCCTTCAATTGGATTAAAAAAGGAATAGCTTCACTGGCTAACCAAACGAACACGTGATGGACGACATTAAACAAAAAGAGAAACTTTAGCAGTATTTTCAGTTAAGCAGTGGGCCAATCTAAGAGTTAAGGATTTCAGTTCCAAGCATACTAGCTAGGCCCTTAGGAAGGGATCACTGTGGGGAAGGAGGAAAGGGGAAATGGGGAAGGCAAAGGAAGTTTCTCTGTGTGTGTGTGTGTCTCTCCCTGTCTCTCTTTCTTCCTCTCCTTCCCTCCCCTCCCTCTCACTCCCTTCTTTCCCACCCTCCCCTTCTCAAGAGTAGCCTACAAATGGGATTCTCTTATAAGTTGTGATGATGCAACTTCTTTTCCAAAATGAATACATAAATGTATCATTTCTTGAAAACTGAATTTTGTGAATAGCACCATATTTTACACATACTAGAACTTTTTATTTAAAGGAACTATGCAGTAAAACCTTTTACGTATTGAAAAAATCCTTTTGTAAACAATTTCCCTCATGTTCCCTGTGATTAATCAGTTTTGTGAATTTATAATGATATGGGGTTTTGAATTTTTTTTTAAGTTTTGTTTTTATATTACCTAGACAGTGAACCATCCCTTATAACAAAGATTTAAAAAAAATAAGAAAAGAAAAACTTACTTCAGCAAAACTAACCAACCAAGTTCAACATTATATGAAATGTTACACAATTAAGGGACTTCCACCTCTGCAAAGAGAGGAAGAGTTATTGTTACGTCTCTTCTGTGGAACCAAGGTTGATCATTATAATCATACAAAATTCAGTTTTGAATTTTTGTTGTTATTTCAATTTACATTGTTTGCAATCATTCTATATATTGCTTCCCCAATCGTGCTTCGCTTTGCACTAGTTCATATTGGTTTTCCCATGCTTCTCTATTTGTCTTCATATTTGTCATTTTTCCAGTGCAATAATATTCTACCACATTCATTTATTCAGTGCTTAGCACAGTGCCTGAAACATAGTAGGTGCTTAATAAACATTTATTGTCAAGAAATGACATTTATTGACTGAATTTGACTTAGCCATTCCACTAATCAAAGGGCATCTTTATTGCCAACACTGTGCTATTGCAGAAAGTGTTCCTAAAGATATTTTGATGTACCTAGGGCCTTTTTTTCTATTTCTGACCTCTTCAAATACACACCAAGCAGAGATATCTCTATGTCAAAGAGTATATAAATTTTAGTAACTTTCTCAGCATAACTTTCCAAAACGCTGGACCAGTTAATAACTCTACCAACAGCATGTGCTTGTCTTTTCCACCAACTCTCCAACACTGACTATTTCCATCTTCTGTCATTTTTACTGATTTGTTAGGTAGGAAGTGAAACTTCAAAACTGTTTTAAATTGCATTTCCTTTTTATATGGTTGCTTTTGCAATTCTGGAAACCATCCATTCACATCCTTTGTCCAGTTATCCACAAAGAATAGTTTTTGGTCTTACGTATTGTGCTTGTTCTCTAGATATCTTGGTTCTCAGACCCTTATCAGAGATGTCTGATGTAAACATTTTTCCCCACTTGACCATATTCCACCTTATTTTAATTGTATTGATTTTGTTCATACAAAAGCTTTTCCATTTCATGCACCAGAATAAGTAATTTTATATCTTGTGATGGCCTCTAACTCTGTTGCTAAGAATTTCCTTCCTAACCAAAGCTGTGCAAGGTGTCTGATCTAGTTCTCTTCTTTTTTTTTTTAATATTTTATTACTTATTTAATATTTTTAGTTTTCAGCACTGATTTCCACAAGATTTTGAGTTACAAATTTTCTCCCCATTTCTACCCTCCCCCCACTCCAAGACGGCATATATTATGATTGCCCCATTCCCCAGTCAGCCCTCCCTTCTGACACCCCACTCCCCCCATCCCCTTTTCCCTTAATTTCTTGTAAGGCAGGATAGATTACTATGCCCCATTGCCTGTATATCTTATTTCCCAGTTGCATGCAAAAACAACTTTTTTTTTGAACATCTGCTTTTAAAACTTTGAGTTCCAAATTGTCTCCCCTCTTCCCTCCCCACCCACCCTCCCTAAAAAGGCAAGCAATTCAACATAGGCCACATGTGTATCATTATGCAAAACTCGTCCACAATACTCATGATGTGAAAGACTATATTTTGCTCCCACCTATCCTTGTCCCCTTTATTCAATTTTCTCACTTGACCCTGTCCCTTTTCAAAAGTGTTTGCTTTTGATTACCTCCTCACCCTATCTGCCCTCCCTTCTATCGTCCCCCCCTTTTTTATCCCCTTCCCCCTTCTTTCCTGTGGGGTAAGATACCCAATTGAGTGTGTATGTTATTCCCTCCTCAAGTCAAATCCGATGAGAACAAGATTCACTCATTCCCTCTCACCTGCCCCCTCTTCCCTTCCAATGAACTGCTTCTTCTTGCCACTTTTATGTGAGATAATTTACCCCATTCTATCTATATTCCCTTCAGCTACCCTAATACTCATGAATTACACACATCATCTTTCCATGTAGGAATGTAAACAAAACAGTTCCACTCTAGTAAGTCTCTTATGATTTCACTTTCTTGTTTACCTTTTCATGCTTCTCTCGATTCTTGTGTTTGAAAGTCAAATTTTCTATTCAGCTCTGGTCTTTTCACTGAGAAAGCTTGAAAGTCCTCTATTTTATTGAAGATTCATATTTTGCCTGGGAGCATGATACTCAGTTTTGCTGCGTAGGTAATTCTTGGTTTTAATCCTAGCTCCATTGACCTCCAGAATATCATATTCCAAGTCCTTCAATCCCTTAATGTAGAAGCTGCTAGATCTTGTGTTATCCTGATTGTGTTTCCACAATACTCAAATTGTTTCTTTCTGGCTGTTTGTAGTATTTTCCCCTTGATCTAGGAGCTCTGGAATTTGGCAACAATATTCCTAGGAGTTTTCTTGTTGGGATCTTTTTCAAGAGGTGATCAGTGGATTCTTTCAATTTCTATTTTGCCCTGTGGCTCTAGAATATCAGGGCAGTTCTCCTTGATAATTTCTTGAAAGATGATATCTAGGCTCTTTTTTTTGATCATGGCTTTCAGGTAGTCTAATAATTTTTAAATTCTCTCTCCTGGATCTATTTTCCAGGTCAGTGGTTTTTCCAATGAGATATTTCACACTGTCTTCCATATTTTCATTCTTTTGGTTCTGTTTTATAATCTCTTGATTTCTCCTAAAGTCACTAGCTTCCACTTGCTGCAATCTAATTTTTAAGGTAGTATTTTCTTCAGTGGTCTTTTGGATCTCCTTTTCCATTTGGCTAATTCTACCTTTCAAGGCATTCTTCTCCTCCTTGGCTTTTTGGAGCTCTTTTGCCATTTGAGTTAGTCTATTTTTTAAGGTGTTATTTTCTTTAGTATTTTTTGGATCTCCTTTAGCAAGTTTTTCATGGTTTTCTCACATCACTCTCATTTCTCTTCCCAATTTTTCCTCTACTTCTCTTACTTACTTTTCCAAATCTTTTTTTGAGCTCTTCTATGGCCTGAGACCAATTCATATTTTTCTTGGAGGCTTTTGATGTAGGCTCTTTGACTTTGTTGACTTCTTCTTGGCTGTATGTTTTGGTCTTCTTTGTCACCAAAAAAAGATTCCAAAGTCTGAGTCTGAACTGAATCCATTTTTGCTGCCCGTTCATGTTCCCAGCCAACTACTTGACCTCTGAGCTTTTTGTGAGGGTATGACTGCTGGTAGAGTAGAGAGTACTTTGTCCCAAGTTTGAGGGGCTGTGCTGCTGTTTTCAGAGCTACTTCTACACAGCAAGCTCTGCCACACCAGTGCTCCTTCTCCCAAGGAGAAGGTTCTCCCAAGAACCCCCAACCAGGATTGCAGCCCAGATTCAGGCAGGGCAAAGCAGGCTTTGCACTCCCGCTCGCACTTAATTCCTCCCACAAGGTGGGCCTGGGGCTGGAAGCAACTGCAGCTGTAGCTCTGGAAGCAGCCTCAGAGCTGCACCACCTCTGCTGCCCCTGGGGCAGTGGCCAACCATGAACTCCTTTCACTCTATCCCAGCAGCTTTTCCCACTAACCTTCTCCATTGTCTTTGGCATTTGTGGGTTGAGAAGTCTGGTAACTGCCACTGCTCAATGATTCCAGGCCCTATAGCCTGTTCCACCTGGCTCCCAGTCTACTTGGTCCTGACGCAGCCCACAATGGGCTGTGCGCCACTCCGCTCCCAGCTCCGTGTGATAGACTTTCCAGTGACCATTCAGGCTGTCCTGGGCAGGAGACCAGCTTCCCTCTGCTATATCATGGGTTCTGCAGCTCTAGAATTTGTTCAGAGCCATTTTTTACAGGTGTTTGGAGGGATTTAGGGGAGAGCTTAAGCAAATCCCTGCTTTCCATTTGCCATCTTGGCTCCGCCCCCCAATCTAGTTCTCTTCTAATTTATCAGTGTGTCTTTTTTGAATATTTTGAACTTATTGTAGCTTACGGCATAAAAGCACTGGTTTAAAACTAATTTTTGCCAGACTTCTTCCAACTTACCCAGTAATTATCAAATAGATAATTCTTCCCCAATTTATATTCTCTGGTTTATCAAAAACTGGGTTGAGTTCAATTGTTTCTAATTCTTCCTTACCACATCTGTTCTACTGACCTACTTTTCTATTTTTTAACCAGTATCAAAGGGGATTTTTTGTATTTCTTTCATTACTGCTGCTTTATAGTACAACTTGTGATTTGGAAGTTCTATTTCCCCTTCATTTTTACTTTTTTAAAGAATTTCCTTTGAAATTCTAAACCTTTCGTTCCTCAAAATGAAGTTTATTTTCCTTAACCCTATCAAGTATCCTCTTGATATTCCGATGGCTATGGCACTACATCTGTAAATTAGTTTAGACAGTCTGGTCATTTTCATTATATTGCTGTGGTTTAGCCATGAACACTAAATATCTCTCCACTTACTTAAGTCATACTTTATTTCTTTAAAGATTAATTGTATCTCTACAGGTCTCAAGTGTACCCTGGTAGATAGATTGACTCGCAAATATTTTGCGAATATAATCAAATTTTCTTAAAGTAAGTCACAGCTGTTGGAATAGTTTTATCTGCGAAGGCAAGGGATAGCGGTTAGCCGTACAATCGCCGTATTATTAATGTACTGCTTCCCCTAGAGAGTGTCAAAGGACAATCTTACTGAAGGCCTTTAGTCAATCAAAATCCAGTTTACATAAAAAATGTATGTGTGGTCTAATTTTTGAGAATGTTGGGCTATCCTTGGCTGAAGCTTAAACTTATAATTGAATTCTCACAGGAAAAATAAATGACTGTCTAGGAATCTGATTAAATTAAGATATGTTCCATCTGAGATAACCAAGGCAAGAATTTAGCACCTTTCCTATTACTGCAAACACCACCAGAGACTATTATTTTTATGCAACTGCTTCCTCTCAGCTTTTCAATGGCACATGTGTTTTGCAGCTGTCCTCACTTTAGCCAACAAGAATAAAGAATCAATTAAGAAGAAAAGGTCAAATCATCAAGCTGCCTGAATTACACATCAGGGTTGGGTTTTTTTTTTTTAACTTTAAAATGAGAACCACATCAAATACTAAACAAAATGATAAGATTTCAAGGCAAGTTTTCTCTCTTCCCCCTCCCATGTTTTTAAGTTTAAGGGCAAAGTTCAAACACACAAACCCTTCTTTTATATATCCACTTTTATTTTATAATAAAAATCATCTTATGATACATTTTATCTCATACTATGTGAATTAAACCAAAACTTACATCATTTTAAATGGAATTCGTAGCTGTTAAAAAAAAAAGACCCAAAGAATAGAGCTAAGAATTTTAGAGGCAGGTTCAAACTAGATGTTTAAGGAACTATATGAATTGCTGTTATTGAGTTGTTTTGGTCATGTCACTCTCTGTGACCCTATTTGGGGTTTTCTTTGCAGATTCTGGAATGGTTTGCCATTTCCTTCTCCAACTACAGGAATACATCTTTCACTTAAGCCGTTTGATAGCTGGAACTATTTCTTTTTTGTCTTTGTATTCCTAGCATTTAGCAAAGTCCACTAGTACAAAGGAGGCAATTAATATTTTCTTATTGAATGGAATTATTAAAATAGGATTGTTAAAATGTGAAAATTGTTGTTATTCATAGATACTAACAGTATTTCAGATGCCTTAAGAAGAATTTAAATATTATGTCATTTATGTTACTTATTGACTTTGGTCCTTAATCAAGGAAAAAACACGCAGTTAGTTATTGTTGGTTAGTCACATTCCTTAAAATATATTGGATCATGGATGTCATGTTTGGATAAAAAATACTTTGAGGAAATGTTCCCCTGAGGTTTAAAAATTTGGTCTCTCTCTCTCTCTCTCTTTTTTTAATTTTCAAATACCTAGTTCAAGTAAGCCTCCACTAAAGTCCTTCTCTGATAACTTATCTTGGCATGGAAGTATCCCTGGGTTCTTGGAAGCTATGTCAAAGAGGTTCAAAGTCCAGTAGGTCCTAGTCTATAGGAAAGGTTCTGGACCCAGACATGGCAATGCCCCCCAAAAGGGCTGTATGGTCAAGTAAAATTAATGTCTTCAGATATGTAAGTATGTGAAAAATACCATCTTTATTTTCCTGATCATCACAGACAAGGTCTCACTGTTTCAAAACTGGAACATGCCCCCTTCCCATTTCTAAAAAAGCAAATCCTACTAAGGTGCGGTGATTTAATAATCTAAGCTAGTTCTGGCTTTTAACGAATCCCTGAACTTTTCGTCTGTTAACAGTTATATTCACTGGTTTGCAAACTTGGTGATAGTAGACCAGCAAATGGAAAGCTATTATTGGCCATGAAGAATGATGCCCCATGGCATGGAATTTAAAGTTCTTGGCACCTAATTGTGACTGAGAGGGATGGTGGTCTCCCTCCAGGGGCCCCTTGTAATGCTAGAAAACCCTCTTCTGGTATAAGGACTCAAAAAACTACCACTAAAGGTTGTGGCACTTCTTCCCTAATGGGTATATTCAGGCTTTGGGCTGTCCCAATTGTCCCCAACCTTGAGTCAACTGTCTTTCCTCCTTCCTATCCCTTAATAAAAGGGATTAATATCACTTAATAACTTAAAAGTGCAAGAATAAAGCTCTAGACAGGAGATCTCCAATCTAGAAGTTTTTTTTTAAATCTCAGTCAGTAAGCATTTTTAAGTGCCTACTAACTACCAGGTACTGTGCTTAGTGCTGGGAATACAAATGAAGTCTCTGCCCTCGAGGAGCTCACTGTCTAATTGGGGCACTGTCCTTTTGTATTATATTCCCAAACCGCAGCACAGGGCCTAGCATGTAATAAGTGCTTAAAAATGCATGTTTATCAATAAAGACAACCCAGGATATCTCTACCTCACTCTGGAATTCCCGGGATGGTCCCACAGCTTTGAGTACCAGGCAGGCAGATATGTGTCTGTAGCCTAACATTCAGCCTAGTGAAGTTCAGTTACTCATATTTTACCATTTATGCTATTTAGTGGTTGGTGATAAATTTTTTGGCCAAAGAAACTAATGAAAAATTATTTACTAAGGTGTGGATTATCAGTGTTGGTGGAAAGAGTACCAATATCATTAAAGTCACAAATCTTTAGAAGTAGTAAATTAAGTTCAAGTAGTGAAGTTATTTATAAATGCTAAATATGTGGCCTAATGTAGCTTACATTATCCCCTTGGGCCAATGCCAATCATCCTTATAATTAGATTTTACTTTTTCTAATTAGGTTCTTTCAATATTCTAAAATGCTAAATTAAATGCAGTCATATTTCTGTTTCACTAGGCAAATACAGAGAGCAAATCAATAAGTTCTGTCCAAAAGCTGGAAAACGCCTAAATGGCTCCCAACTCTCTGAAAAGATATTATACTTGAGAAAAACCCTATGTTCCAAGCTAGTTGACAGAGTAATGTCTCTGCTCATAATATAGATTCCATCATTATGAAGTGTGCAAGTCAAGTTAAGACCTGATTTGGATGTGTTCTCCTTGAGATAGAGCCATTCCCGGGTAATCGTATTGTAAGACTGCACTGTTAATTGGTCCTCATTTTGGTTGGTCCTTTTGTTGGGTCCAAGTTCATGGAGACAACCTCCCACCAAGTAGATGGTCTCCTCCACAGACAGCATCTGTTGTTTGCGAATGTGGACGTCACATACTTCAAAAACAGTCCAGGCATCAGAAGAGGGACAGTACTGCAAAATGTTCATATTCCTATCTAAAATAAAAGAATAAGCAAAATTGTAAACATTACAGATACTGCTCACCACCCACAGCACATCCCCATCTCTCTGTACTGAGGCACTTTAAAATGCTGGAGTAATTTAGGACAAATCTAGTAAGTTCATTATTGAGTCTATATACCTCCAGCTAAAAAGTATGAGGAAACTCTTATTTCCCTCTCAGAACTAGAAAAATCTATAAGAAAGATAAAATAAATTATAGAGTGGAACAGAATTACTGGAAAATTAATTTGACTAATGATTTATGGTGACTAATGAATAGAAACATTTTAAATATACATACATATGTATATATATATATATATATATTTCTCAGAAACCCATAGTACCTTTACAAAAACTGATCACATGATGGGCATAAAGGAATGATAAACAAATGTAAAAAGGCATAAATAAAAATATATTCTTTAGAGAAAATAAAAATAGAAATTAATACAGGATATATGAACAAAAGATACAGATCTAAATGAAGAGTAAGTAATGGCATCCTGAATGATGACTAGGTGACAAAGAAAAATATTTTATTAAAGATAATTTTAGTTAAGCAACAATATACCAAAATTTATGGTTCATAACTAAATCAATCCTCAGAAGAAAATTTGTTTCCCTGAAAACTTATAAAATAGAAGAAAGTATCAGTTAACTCAGCATATAATTTTAAAGACTAGAAAAATGAATTAGCAACTTTAAGATAATCACAAAGGAAAGAATTTTGAAAATCAGAAAAGTAGAGAAACTTGAAAAGAAAAGGACTACAGAAGTAAGCAACAAAACTTATGATTAAGAAAGAGGAAAGCCAAATTACAAAATAAAAATTAAAATGTGAATTCAGAGCAGAGAAATAATAAAGAGAATTATCAGAAAGTTTTATATACAATTATATACCAACAAAACTCAGAATTCAAAGGAAATTGTTGAATATATATATGTATATATATATATATACACACATATATATGTATATACATAAAATACCAAAAGTAACAAAACAAAAAATAGAAATCTTAACCCAAACTAGAAAAAGAAATAAAGCAGGCCATTTATGAACTACCAATGCAGAAACTTTGAACCAGATGGATTAACAAGTCATTCAACATTAATTAGCAAGCATAATTCATGATATAATCCACAAAAATAACAAAAACCCTATGACTATTTTAATAGATGCAAGAAAAACCTTTGACAAAATACAGTACTCATGTTAAAAGCCCTAAAAAGCCTAAACACAGAAGGAACCTTCTTTAATATGATCAAAAGCATATATATAATGCCAAGACCTAGCATTATTTGTAATGCAGAAACATTAAATGTTTCCCTAGAACAAACAGTGGCAAAAGATGCCTCTACTCACCACTAGTATTGTACATCGTTAAAGAAATATTAGAGACATAAACATTGCATAAAATTATTCCTACTTGCAGATGACACGACATGAGGGCACATTTTGAAAGTATTAGCAATCAGGAAGAAACTAGATCCAATAAAGCAGCTAAATATAAATAATTCCATAAAGTTATTGGCATTTCTATACACTATAAACAAGAACTAGGAATAAACTATGCAGTAAAAACTAATTGGGCCCATTAATGTTAAGTGGCAGGTAGGTGGGCCTGCAGTCAGATGAAGATTCATCTTTCTAAGCTCAAACCTGGCCTCAGATACGGCCTAGCTGTATGACCCTGGGCAAGTCACTTAACCCTGTTTGCTTCAGTTCCAAATAAGCTGAAGAAGGAAATGGTAAACTACTTGCCAAAAAAAACCTCAAATGGGATTAATAACAACCCTAAGTGACTCCTTTGTGTTGCTCAAAGATCTCTAATAGTAATTTCTTCTTTTTTTCCAAGGTGCAGAACCACAGTTTTAATTAGCTAATTGCAGCTACTTAGCCTAGAACACTAACACACAAATCTCCTCAATGTTGGAAACCCCCTCAATCCTGGAGCTTCATCAATTATTCTACTACCTAAGAGCCGGAGTCTGAGTCTGGGAAGGATATCCACACATTGGAGCCTTAGTGTTGTCCAATGCTAGCTAAAGAGGAGTGAGGTTGGGGGATAGGGGGTGGGGGTGAAGAGCACCCTGAGGACAATTACACTGATATCCCAGGGCCCTCATGGACAGCTGGAGTACAGCCGCTTACTGAACTAATTCCAGCCACCCTGCTCTCCTTATTTGTGAGAATATGCCTGCCTCAGAATGAAAATAAGTTTAAATAAGCAATCTGGAACTTGGCTGTGCTTCTCAGAAGGATCTGACTTTCTGAAATGAATAACCATACACCTATTTTGGAAGAACTGGCATGCCACGGACAAATGATACCAAGAATTTCATTTTTTCTTTTCATTTATGAACACAATCGACACAAACATTTCAAAAATTTTATATATAAAAAGAAGATTTTATTTGAAACGATGAGCTTCAGCTACACACTATTATTACATTGTTTTTAAAAACTATTAAAAAAGAAATAAAATTGCTACGCGTTCCTTTCTGAATTTTTGAGGGTTTCCCCCCGTGTACTTCTTTTTCTCTTTGACGTTCTTTTCCTTCTTTTTCTCTTGCACCCCTTTTAATTCCCACTAACCCACCAACCCCCAATGAAGCCCTTCCTCATCTCAAATAAGACAAGTCAAGCAAAAGAGATCAAATGGGAGTATGTGAAAAATGGATATCTCATTCTGCATCTCATCTACCACCTCTGTCAAGGGGTCTTCTGAAGTCATGTTTGGTCACTGCATGGTTCAGAATTCTGAAGTCCTTCAAAGATACAATCATTTAAGTTATTGTGGTCTTCCTCTAATATGTTCTCCTGGTTCTACTTATCGCATTCTACATGAGTTCGTATGTCTTTCCGACTTTTTTTTTTTTGGAGGCATTTGGGTTAAGTGACTTGCCCAGGATCACACAGCTCGTAAATGTCTGAGCTCAGAGCTTGGATTTGAACTCAGGTCCTCCTGGTGCCAGGGTCAGTGTTCTATCCACTGTGCCACCTAGTTGCCCCTGCCTTGCTCTTAATTCTTCATATTCTTTCTTTTTGCTTATGTTTATTATTTATTTTTAGCATTCTTTTCTTTTTTAAATTTTGAGTTCCACATCCCCTCCCTTCTACTACCCACTAAGAAAGCAAGCAATATGTCGATTATAAATGTGAAATCATACAAAACAAATTTCCATATTAGCCATGTTGCAAAAAAAAAAAGCAAGAAAAATAAAGAGAAAAAATTACACTTCAATTTGCACTCAGAATTCATCAGTTCTCTCTGAAAGCAGATGGCACTTTTTCATCATGAGTGCTTTGGAATTGCCTTGGATCACTGTACTGATCAGAGTAAGCAAGACTTTCATAGTTGGTCTTCATTATAATGTTGCTGTTAACTGTACACAATGGTCTCCCGGTTCTTCTCACATCAGTTCATATAGGTGTTGCTATGTTTTTCTGAAACTACCCCCTCTGTCATTTCTTATAGCATAATAGTGCTCCATCATGGGGCAGAGGAGTGGGGTGACAGAAGGGAGGGCTGACTGGGGAATGGGGCAATCAGAATGCCATCTTGGAATGGGGGGGAGGGTAGAAATGGGGAGAAAATTTGTAACTCAGAATCTTGTGGAAATCAATGCTGAAAACTAAAAAATATTAAATAATAAAGTATGGAATTAAAAAATAATAATAGTACTCCATCACAATCATATACCACAGTTTGTTCAGCAATTCCCCAATTGATGGGCATCCCCTTGATTTCCAATTCTTTGCCACCACAAAGAGGTGCTATAAAAATTTTTGAACATATAGGTCCTTTTCTTTTTTCTTTGATCTCTTTGAGATAATGACCTAGTAGTGGTATTGCTGGGTCAAAGGGTATGCAGTTTTAGAGCCCTTTAAGCATATTTCCAAATTGTTTTCCAGAACAGTTCACTATTCCACATTTGTCATTTCTGATAGGTGTGAGATGGTACCTCAGAGTTGTTTTAACTTGCAGTTCTCTAATTAATAGTAATTTAGAGCATTTTTTCATGACTATCGATAGCTTTGATTTCTTTGGGAATGGCTCTTATTTTTATAAGTTTGATTCGGTTCTATGCTATATCAGTATATATTTGAGAAATGAGTCCTTTATCAGGGAAACCTGCTGTAAATTGTTTTGACATTGTCTGTGGTATCTTTGAGCAAAATGTAGTTTCCCTGATTATCTCTTTTAAATAGGTCTGGTTTTGCTTTGCTTTGTCTGAGATTATGATGTCTACCTCTACCTTTTTCTTTTTTTACTTTAGCTGAAGGGTGTAAGATTCTGCTCCAGCCCTTTTTTTTAGCTGTGTGTCTTTCAGTTTCAGGTGCATCTCTTGTAAAGAACCTATTGCTGGATTCCATTCTGCTACATGCTTCCATTTTATGGGTGAGTTCATCCTATTCACATTCAGTTATAATTACTCATTCTGTATTCTCCCTCAATCTCATTATCTTGTTTCTTCCTGTCTCTCTTTTTATCCAGTCCCTCCTCAAAAGTCTATTTTGCTTCTAACCACTGCCTCCCTTAACCCGCCCTCCCTTTTATCATCCCCTCTCCCCCTTTCTCTTATTCCCTTCTCCTCCTATTTTTCTATTGGGTAAGTTACATTTCTATATACAACTGAGTGTGTATATATATTCTTTCCTTTTTGAACAAATTCCACAGAAAGAGGGGCAGCTAGGTGGCGCAGTGAGTAGAGCACTGGCCCTGGAGTCAGGAGGGCCTGAGTTCAAATCCAGCCTCAGACACTTGACACATATACTAGCTGTGTGACCTCGGGCAAGTCACTTAACCCCAACTGCCCTGCTCAAAAAAAAAAAAACCCAAAAAACAAATTCTACAGAAAGTGAGGTTCAAGCATTGCCTGCTACCCTTCCTCTGCATTTTCACCTCCACTGTAAAAGCTCTTCCTTGAATGTCTCCTTTTTATGTGAGAAAATTTTTCCCTTTCTACTTCTCCCTTCTCCCAGTCCATCCCTTCATTTTTGGGGAAGATCATTCAAACACAATCAAGTTGCACCCACGTACTCTGTTTATATAAACTCCTTTTAACTGCCCTAATAATGAAGTTCTTAGGAGTTACGTGTATCATCTTCCCATTTTATTAACTCTCTTATAATTACTCTTTCACAATTACTTTTTAATGCTTCTCCTCAGTCTTGTGTTGGAATGTCAAATTTTCTGTTCAGCTCTGGTCTTCTCATCATGCTTGAAATCCCTCTTTTTCATGAAATATCCATGTTTTCCCCTGAGGGTTAGACTCAGTTTGCTGGATAGTTGACTCTTGGTTGCAGTCCTAGTTCCTTTGCCTTCTAGAATATCATATTCCAAAGCCTCTACTCCTTTAACATGGAAGCCACTAAATCTTGTGTGCTCCCAACTGACTGCTTAAAACACTCTCTTTGACCTGGAACTTCTGGAATTTGGCTATAATATTCCTGGGAATTTTCATTTTGGGATCTCTTTGAGGAGGTGATCAGTAGATTCTTTGATTTCTATTTTAGTCTAAGACAGGACTGTCCAACCTTAGGCTTTTATTGAAACAATAGATAATATATTTTGATTTGCCACTTTAGTGAGAGCTCTGAGGTAGCTCGGTTTCGTTTACTAAAGCATTTATGTAAATTTCTATGCTTGTAGGTGGGCCACATAAATCACACCACAGGCCACATGCATTTTGGACAGTCCTGGTCTAAGATATGCAGGCAGTTTTCCTTGATAATTTTTTGAAATATGATTTCTTTGATCATGGCTTTCAGGTAGTCCAATATTTCTCAAATTATCTCTCCTCAATCTATTTTCCAGGTCAACTGTTTTTCCAATGAGATATTTCACATTTTCTTCTATTGTTTCATTCTTTCCACTGTGATTTATTGTTCCTTGATGTTTGACCTGCCTAATTCTAATTTTTAAGGAATTATTTTCTTCAGTGAGATCTTGTACCTCTTTTTTCATTTGGCCTATTCTGCTTTTTAAGGAGTCCTTTTCTTCAGAATTTTTGTGCCTCTTTTACCATTAAATCAACTTTGTATTTCAAGGTGTTATTTTCTTCAGAAATTTTTTGTGCCTTTTTTACCAAGCTGTTAATTCTCTTTTCATAATTTTCTTGCATCACTATCATTTCTTTTCCCAATTCTTCCTCTACCACTCTTCTCTTTACCTCCTCTAGGAATTCTTGTTGGGCTTGGGTTCGATTAGCATTTTTCTTTGAGGCTTTGTTTATAGCTGTTTTCACATTTTCTTCTGCGTTTGTGTCTTGGGCTTCTCTGCCACCACAGCAGCTTTTGGGGGAAGGGGTTGTTTGTTATTTGATTATTTTTCTAGACCATTTCTTGACTTTGAACTTTATCTTAAAGTTGGGCTCAGCTCACCTAGGGATGGGGGTAGCACTGTCCTAAGTTTCTGGCTCTTTTTGTGCTGCTATTTTCAGAGATAGTTCTTGGGATCTGCAAGTCTTTGGTGCTTCCAAAGTGGTGTGATGCTGGGAGAGGTGTGGTCACCACTTTTCTGGTCTTTACCTCTGTAGCCACAAGGTCTAGTGCTCTCTTTGCCTTGGAACGGAGACAAGGGCCTCTACTCCCTTGTGACTGACCCCCCACACTTCTCTCCACCCTGGAAATGCTTTATGCACAATAGAGTTGCCAATCAGTGACAGACATTCCCAGTGCCAAAAAAGCATCCCCCATAGATCTCTTTCTGACCAGCTGTCCATCCCCCTTGCCATTTCTGGACTGAGAGCTCCCAAAGTTGCTGCTGCAGCAGCCACTGTTTCCACTGCCTCCAGAAAGGCCTCCACCCCAGTGTCAGAAACTTCTCCTTCAACTTCTTAAGTTTTTTTTAGGCCAGAAAAATGTCTTGCTCTGACTTTTTGTTGGTTCTGCCACACCAAATTTTTATTTGAGGTGTTAAAGTTGTTTGGAGAGAAATGTCGGGAGACTTCAGCTCTTTAATATTAGGGTGCTAATCACTAGTTACTGATATTGAGGGGAAACATGTGAGAATACGGGATCAAGTCAGTAGCATTAGAAAAATCCTACTGCCCCCAAGAGTTCTCCTAGAACCCTGAAGGGGAAACACATCCAGCTGCTCTCGAGAACCTGATCTACCAGTGGAGTTGGGGTCAATCTCACCAAGATACCTGCGGTCAGGACAACTACAAACAGCAGTCACATACCCCAAGAACTTCACCTCCTGAGGAGGTCTAGTCCACATTTGTTAAGTGTTCTAATTGTTAAGTGTTCTATAAACTGAATTCTAAATCTGCTCTCTACAATTCTACTCACTGTTCCTAGTTTTGCACTCTGGGCCAAGCAGAAAAAAAATCTAATCCCTCTTCCACACAACACCTCTTCAATTATTTCAAAACAGCTAACATATTAGGGGCAGCTACATGATGGGAGTGGATAGAGTGCCAGCCCTGGAGTCAGGAGGACCTAAGTTCAAATCTAACCTCAGATATTTACTAGTTGTGTGTCCTTGGGCAAGTCACTTAACCTGTTTACCTCAGTTTCCTCATACATAAAAAGAGCTGGAGAAGGAAACAGCAAACCACTCTAGGATCTCTGCCAAGAAAACCCCAAAAGAGTTGGACATCACTAGACAACAACAAAGCTACCATATTCTTTTTATTGTAAGTTTTCTTGTATAAGAAGCCTTCTCATTTAAGACAAGCTAAACATTTGGATATAATTTTTCTAAGAGAGCTAATCTTACATGATGGGGACAGCACACAAAGCACAGTTTTTTGTGCTTTAGAGGAAAAGAATTAGATTAGAAATCAGAAGACCTGACTTTTACTAAACTGAATATGAAACTTTGGATATGTCCCTTAATCTCATAAGAAATGGATGTTGTAAGGAAAAAATTCATGCTATGAAAAAGAAATCAATCATAAGTACTTATGAAGACAATGGATTAGTCAAAAGAATTCTTATTAAATAGTCACAAAAAATTATATAAATGGAGTCGTAAGAGCTCCATGAACTGAGCATGGCCCATCTTTCTTCTCAAATACCTATTGAAACCCTTAGAAAAAGCTACCTTTATCACCTCCCTTTCTTCTCCTCTCATTCACCTCTTAACTATTTGCACTTGGGCTTCTGACCGCATCAGTTAATTGAAAAAGCTCTTTCCAAAGTCATCAATAATCTATTAATTACCAAGTCCAATTACTTTTTCTCAATACTTATCCCTTCTTGACCTCTCTGAAGCACTTAACACTGCTGCCCTCCCTCTTCTAGATAATTTTTCCTCTCTAGATTTGAATGACACAGCTGTCTCTTAGTTCTTCCATCTCACTGCTCCTCCTCAGTCTCCTTTGTGCAGTCATCATCAGTATCATGAATGAATGAAAAAGCATTTATTAAGCACTTACTGTGTGCAAAGCACTGGGGTACAAAAAGGAAGGCAGCCCCTGTTCTCAAAGAACTCAATTCTCCCATTGGTGAACTTCTATTTTATTTTTTTTAATAAATTAATTTATTTATTTTTAGTTTTCAACATTCACTTCCATAAATTTTAAATTTTCTCCCCCTCCCTCCTCTACCCTCTCCCCAAGACAATATGCAATCCAATACAGGCTCTACATATACATTCTTATTAAACATATTTTCACATAAGTCATAGAAGAATTAGAAAGTACAGAAGGACAATATATATACTATAGCATATATATGGAAGTATATATGGAAATATAAAAGTATAGAAGGCCAATATATATAGAAGTATAGAAGAATTAGAAAGAATGGGAAGAACCATGAGAAAGAAAAAAACAAAACATAACAAAAAAAAAGAGCAAATAGTATGCTTCGATCTGCATTCAGACACCACAGTTCTTTCTCTGGATGTGGATGGCATTTTCCATCATGGGTCTTCTGGAATTGATTTAGGTCCTTGCATTGCTGAGAAGACCTAAGTCTAGCAAAGTCAGTCATCACACAATGTGGCTGTAACTGTATACTATATTCTCTGCTTGCTTCACTCAGCATCAGTTCATATAAGCTTTTCCAGGTTTTTCTGAGATCTGCCTGCTCATTATTTCTTATAGCACAATAGTATTCCATTACATTCATATACCACAACTTGTTCACCCATTCCCCAATTGATGGGCATTCCCTCAATTTCCGGTTCCTGGCCTCCACAAAAAGAGCTGCTATAAATATTTTTGTAAATGTGGGTCCTTTTCCCATTTTTATGATCTCTTTGGGATACAGCCCTAGAAGTGGTATTGCTGGGTCAAAGGGTATGCACATTTTTATAGCCCTTTGGGCATACTTCCAAATTGCTCTCCAGAATGGCTGGATCAGTTCACAGTCCATCAACAATTAATTAGTGACGAACCTCCATTTTAAAAAGAAGGTCCAGACCTTTCTCACTGTCTCACGGTCCAGAACCTGCTTCAGCTGCTTTCTCCCTTCATTCCTGTGACTTCCTTCTTCCAGTTGTGAATTCCTCCCTGAACCTCCATTTTGAGGAAGCAACCAGACCATCCATGGCTTGCTCTCCAGACTTTGCCACCATACTCTTCTCCATTCACCAATTTTTTGGCTCCCTTTTATGCACTGTCTTCCTCATTAGAATATAAGCTCCTTGAAAGTAGGAAATCTCGAGGAGGTGGAGCCAAGATGGTAGCTAGAAAGCAGAGACTTGCTTAAGCTCTCCCCCAAATCCCTGCAAACACCTGTAAAAATGGCTCTGAACAAATTCTAGAGCTGAGGAACCCACAAAATAGCAGAGGGAAGCAGGTCTCCAGCCCAGGAAAGCCTGGATGGTCGCTGGAAAGGGTCTATCACACAGTGCTGGGAGCAGAGCGCAGCCCACTGTGGGCTGTGCCAGGACAGGCTAGACCGGGAGTTGGCCCGGATCAGGGCTTAGGGCCACGAATCATTGAGCTGTGGCAGTTACCAGACTTCTCAATCCACAAACACCAAAGACCATGGAGCAGGTTAGTGGGTAAACTGCTAGATCAGGTTAGAAAGCCATCTGGCCCCAGCCCTGGGGGTGATGGAGGCGGTGCAGTGGAGGCAGCAACAGCAAGAAGCTCCTGCGGCTGCTTCCAAAGCGCCAGTGTCAACTATTTCCGGAGTCCCTGGCTCACACCATGGGAGGAATCAAGTGGCAGGCCAGAGCGGGACAGCAGGGCTTGCTTTGCCTTGCTTGGATCTGGGTTGCAATCCTGGTTGGCAGTTCTTGTGGGAGGAGGAACACTGCTGTGACAGAGCTTGTGGTGACAGTAGAGAAGAAGCAGCTCTGAAAATAGCAGCACAGCCCCTAAAGCTTGGGACAAAGCACTCTCTGCTCTCTACAAACAGCCATACCCTGACAAAAAGCTCAGAGGTCAAGTAGTTGGCTGGGAACATGAGCAGGCAGCGAAAATGGACTCAGTTCAGACTCAGACTGAGACTCTAGAATCTTTTTTTGGTGACAAAGAAGATGAAAACATACAGCCAGATGAAGTCAACAAAGTCAAAGAGCCTACATCAAAAGCCTCCAAGAAAAACATGAACTAGTCTCAGGCCATAGAAGAGCTCAAAAAGGATTTGGAAAAGCAAGTTAGAGAAGTAGAGGAAAAATTGGGAAGAGAAATGAGAAGGATGCAAGAAAACCATGAAAAACAAGTCAATGACTTGCTAAAGGAGACCCAAAAAAATACTGAACAAAATAAAACCTTAAAAAATAGACTAACTCAAATGGCAAAAGACCTCCAAAAAGCCAATGAGGAGAAGAATGCCTTGAAAGGCAGGATTAACCAAGTGGAAAAGGAGGCTCAAAAGACCACTGAAGAAAATACTACCTTAAAAATTACACTGGAGCAAGTGGAAGTTAGTGACTTTATGAGAAATCAAGATATTATAAAACAGAAGCAAAGGAATGAAAAAATGGAAGACAATGTGAAACATCTCATTGGAAAAACCACTGACCTGAAAAATAGATCCAGGAGAGAGAATTTAAAAATTATTGGACTACCTGAAAGCCATGATCAAAAAAAGAGCCTAGATATCATCTTTCAAGAAATTATCAAGGAGAACTGCCCTGATATTCTAGAGCCAGAGGGTAAAATAGAAATTGAAAGAATCCACCGATCACCTCTTGAAAAAGATCCTAAAAAGAAAACTCCTAGGAATATCATAGCCAAATTCCAGAGCTCCCAGATCAAGGAGAAAATACTGCAAGCAGCCAGAAAGAAACAATTTGAGTATTGTGGAAAAGCAATCAGGATAACACAAGATCTAGCAGCTTCTACATTAAGGAACAGAAGGGCTTGGAATATGATATTCCGGAGGTCAATGGAGCTAGGAGTGAAACCAAAAATCACCTACCCAGCAAAACTGCATATAATGCTCCAAGGTAAAATATGGATTTTCAATAAAATAGAGGACTTTCAAGCTTTCTCAGTGAAAAGACCAGAGCTGAATAGAAAATCTGACTTTCAAACATAAGAATTAAGAGAAGCATGAAAAGGTAAACAAGAAAGAGAAATCATAAGGGACTTACTAAAGTTGAACTGTTTTATTTACATTCCTACATGAAAAGACGATGTGTGTAGTTCATGAGACCTTTTCTCAGTATTAGGGTAGTTGAAGGGAATATATATATATATATATATGTATATATGTATATATGTATATGTGTGTATATATATATATATATACATACACACACACACACAGGGTGAGTAGAATAAGAAGGGATGATATCTAAAAAAATAAAATTAAATTAAGAGGTGAGAAATATATTGAGAGAGGGAGAAAGGGAGAGATAGAATGGGGTAAATTATCTCACATAAAAGTGGCAAGAAAAAGCAGTTCTGTTGGAAGGGAAAGGGGTGGGGCAGAGGAGGGTGAATGAGTGAACCTTGCTCTCATCAGATTTGACTTGAGAAGGGAATAACGTACACACACACAATCGGGTATCTTACCCCACAGGAAAGTAGGGGGAAGGGGATACAAAGGCGGATGATAGAAGGGAGGACAGATAGGGGGAGGAGGTAATCCAAAGCAAATACTTTTGAAAAAGGACAGAGTATCAAAGGAGAAAATTGAATAAAGAGGGACAGGATAGGATGGAGGGAAATATAGTTATTCTTTCACAACATGAGTATTGTGGAAGTGTTTTACATAATTACACACGTGGCCGATGTTGAATTGCTTGCCTCCTTAGGGAGGGTGGGTGGGAAGGGAAGAGGGGAGAGAATTTGGAACTCAAAGTTTTAAAATCAGATGCTCAAAAGAAAAAGATGTTTTTGCATGCAACTGAGAAATAAGATATACAGGAAATGGGGCATAGAAATCTATCCTGCCCTACAAGGAAGTAAGGGGAAAGCGGATGGGGGAGGGGGAGTGGGGTGACAGAATGGAGGGCTAACTGGGGAATGGGGCAATCAGAATATATGCCATCTTGGAATAGGGGAGAGGGCAGAAATGGGGAGAAAATTTGTAACTCAAAATGTTGTGGAAATCAAGGTCGAAAACTAAAATATTATGTAAATAATAAAATAATATTTTAAAAAATAGGAACTCTCATTCTTTTTCCTTGTATTTGGATCCCCAGCACTTAGCAGAGTACCACACACACAGTAAATTCTTAATTAATTGACTTAACAGGGGGAAATAATACATACAAGAGGTTTCAAAAGGCTCCATGGTTCTTAGGATGCAATGGCAAAACAGATGGTAATACAACTTCTTTAATGTTACTTCTGCTATAAGATTTTATCAATATGTTGAACCTTCTAATCAGGTCAAGGATTTTGTAGACAGAACTTTCTTTTGTGGGCCTTCAGCCACTGTGGTTAATAAGGAGGCAGAAGCTAGAACAGCTTCTAAAACAGCTACCAGGTCACATATCTGAAAGGGTTGATTCTCTTAACAGTGGCTGTGTGGGCTAGGCTGCTAGCAGGGCTAATGGTCTTGGGTGGAGAGTAAGGGAGGAGAGACTACTATTTCCAGGGCTCTTGGGCTCAGGGTCCTTGGCTGTCTACATTGGAATCTAAGGAGAAGCAGTAGTAAAAGTGATGGTACTGTGCCCACCAACTTGAGGTGAACCCCCAAATTCTGTCCTAGACTCTTCTCTCCTTTTCCTACACTCTCCCTTGGTGACTTCATCAGCTCCCATGGATTTAATGATCATCTCCATGCAAATTACTCCCAAATTTGTATTTCCATTCCTAGAATCTCTCCTGAGCTCCAGTGCCATATTCGAATTACCTTCCCCTATTTCAATCATGGGCATCACCATTTTTCCAGTCATACAAGGTCATAACCTCAGGGTACTCCTATAATCTTCCCTCTATTTCCACCCACATAATCAATCAGTTGCCAAGTCTTGCCAATTCTACCACCACAACATCTCTTACATGAATCCCCTTCTCACTACTCATATGGCTACCATTCCCTTGCTCAATAAATGTCACTGGCTCCTTACTTCCTCTAGGATCAAATACAAATTCTTCCGTTTTGGCATTAAAATCCCTTAACAACCTGGCTCCAACTTACTGTCCAGACTTGTTATACTAATTAGTCCCCTTCACGTAGTCCATGGTTGGCCACCTTACTGATCGATCCTCATTTACACAACACTTCATCTTCTGTTTCCATACTTTTTCACTGGCTCTCTCCCATGTCTGGAAAGCACTGGTGTATACCCTCTTTAGCTCTGTCTTTTAGAATCACTAGCTTCCTTCAAAACTCAGATCAAGCATGTTTACTGATTCTCCTATCATAGCGGCTAGTACCTTCCACCCCCTACCCAAAAAATTAACTTGGATTTGGATTTATTTTGTATATATTTATCTATGTATATGTCATATCCCCTGATCAAATATAAGCTTCTTGAGGTCAGAAACTGTTTCTTTCTTTCCTTTGTAGCTCTACCATCCTAGTATGGTGGCCTGGTATAAAGTAGACATTTCATATATGCTAGTTGATTCAGTGGGTAACAATACGTGTGAAATTATACTATGGCAGCAAAGCCCTTGGACAAAAGACACTTCTGTGATATGGTAATCCCTCCAACTATTAGGAGAAAATGGTCCTTCCATATATATGCCCCTCTATAACTCTCTCTGAGCCCCAGTCTCCAGGAAAGTATATGCTAAAATTATCCAGGGAGAAACAAAAAGAGACCAAGTCATAATAAGTGCTTTGATGATGATGTCAACAGTTAGATAAAACTCAATGAAGAAACCTTCCAGTTGTTCCAGCTTTTTAAATTACATTATCTTTCCAATCTCCTTATAATATTAGTCACTAAACAATACAGTATAAGCTAGCTCTCTTTGGGAGCTCATGTGGGGTAGATTAATTGCTGATGGGCCCAAAAGTTCTCCCGAATTAATAAGATTGTTTTTCAGAAGAGGAATTTCAAAGGAACATTATACTTCTCAATTCTGGAACGCAGTGTTATCCTGTGGTCTGCTGAAGATATCTGACCCGGCAAAATATGGAGTCTCCAAAAAAGGTGTTTTGAAAATTAATCACATATTGCAAAAGAGAATGGATTATTGATTATTTGCTGAAAAGTCTCACCCAGCTTAAGAAGGTAGCAGGATATGAACCAAACTTCCAGATGCAGATATTTTTGCTCTTTTATGAAGGACTACTTTAATAATTAATAATTCTTGGTTAAGTGCATGTAACTATCAGAACTGCTGGGAAGAACAACTAAGCAGAGGGGATTTCTGAAGGAGTATAAGAGAATACCCCACCCTGTCATCTTTACAAACTTGTATTCAAACCCCCACATATTTATCCACAGTACCAAACCAGCCCACAATGGGTGTTCTGGCTTGGAATTTCCAAAACTGAAATCATAGTGGGTGGCCTAGGGGAAGCTAAAGGTACATTGGCAGAAGCAGTATGCAGCTAGAAACACACTAGCAAGTGTTTTCCAGGTCAAATTTAAAGGACATTTGCTCAGCCAAGGTGGTGGAAAAAAAAAGAAAGAAAAGAAATTTCTCAGTGGATCATTTGCCTAGTTTTAGTGCTAGCCTGTCATCTTATATTTTTATGGACATATGTAGCAAAAGGAAAAAAGAATATTTGACATCACTTTAGGAAAATGTAGATTAAGTGTCAATGTTTGCATTCTTCCAATTCGCATATGATGCATTATTGGCTAGTACCCAGCTTGAAAGGAATTAGAATTCTTGGAAATTCACTTACACGGATGATTCTGAGTATTCCCTTTCCCATGAAAACACATTTGCAGGAATCCTTTGGGAGCTATGGACTGTTTTTAGAATACAGAGATGACTACTGCAACCTTACCCCCTAACTAAGCTGGAGGTAAAATGAGAGCGCTCTGGGCATCATATTTTAGAGTTAAATATGAGGGGAAAATTGGGAATTTTCTTCACTAGAGTACAAAGACACACTCCTTCTAATGCAACACACCTGGGATAACTTCATGAAAGAAAGGGACCACACTGTTGATAAACTAGAGAGGAAACAATTTTACTGCTAATATACGGCCTTTGACGCCCACCTCCCAGCAGTACACAAATACACATACACACATCCAACTATCCTCCCCAAGACACACAAACATTTGCATATTCACACAACTAAACCATTTTAAGCTTTTCCAGGGATCTTTACTTCAGAGGATTACTTCTCCATAACCAAGAAATGTCAATCCAACTCAGAAAAGAAGCTCACAAAATAGATATTTTTTTTCCTCTTAAAAAAAAAAAAGCACCACAAAAAAAACCCCACTTTACTTTTTGAGGCAAGGAGCACAATTTCTCCCACCTATTTGGTGAAAATACAAATACACAGAACAGTGTTCCACACACAGAATGCTCAATGGTACTTGCTGACTACCCACTGGAAGAACTGCAAGTTAACTAAAAGTGCCCTTCAGTGTTGTCACACACAACCAAGATAAGCCATTAGTATGGCATTTCTGTTCTATCTATTCTATACATGAAACATTTAAGAAAGTTTTCTGTTTGTGTCAAATGTAACCTACGTCTGTGACCAAAACTCTGAATGTCTTACCAGTCCAGTTGTACATTTTCAATGAGCTTTGTCTTCCAATGGCATGTAACCAAAAAAAAAAGTACTCCCTTTGTCAGAGAAGCAATCCATTTCCTATCTCCCTTTCATTCTCCAGTTTTATGTTTTGTACTTAAGTTCCTAAGGATGAGTATCCCCCAAGGCTGTACCCGGGGCCCTCTTTTCTTCTTACTCCAGGAGACTTCGTCTGCCTAAGTGGGTTTAATTATCGCCTAATGCCAATGATTCCCAGATCTTTAAATCACTCCGTAGTCTCTCTCCTGTGTTATCAATATCGTTCATTTTCCAGTCATGCCCAACTCTTTGTGACCCCATTTGGGGTTTTCTTGGCAAAAATGCCAGAGTGGTTTGCCATTTCCTTCTCTAGCTCATTTTACAGATGAGGAAACTGAGGCAAACAGGGTTAAGTGACCTGCCCAGGTAGTGTCTGAGGATGGATTTGAACTCAGGTTTTCCTGACTCGAGGCCCAGGGCTCTATTCACTGTACCACCTAGCTGCCCAGTCACATTGTTCTACTAATATGCATATTTCCATTGGACTGGAACCAATGACCACATTTTACACAATTATAACTTGGAATAGTACAAATTCAAATACATGCAACCAATTCACAGGATTTGTTATTTGCACTAATGGGAACCTATCTGTATGTACTGTTAAAGTTTCCAGAGGAAGTAGGCATAAGGCATGGTTCCCCCCACAGGTCCCCAATTAATGCCCAGCTTGTTCTATAGAATTGCTGCACCTATTTATAGGGGTCCCATCACCACCAACCCTATTTCAGTCTTTGCATTCCCATGACCTAAAACTATGACTAGCACACAGTAGGTCCATAATAAATATTCTTCATTCCTTCCACTTTGACTGGCAAGCAAACATTTGGGCACATCTGGACACTTCTTACTGGCATCCTTTGCCCCTCTTGCCACAGGTTTTTACACATGACTTTTTTTTTAACCACCTGGCTCACTTGACTTACCTCTGGTAGTGTATCCTCCTATGACATAAATTTTTCCCTTACACTCACAGGCAGAGAATTCAGCCAAAGGATTTGGTAACGGGGCCACAAAATTCCACCAGTCCTGCTCAGGACTGTAACATTCAACGTTGGAAACAGATTGCCCACCAATGGCATACAGTTTTCCACTCACAGCCAGAAGCTTGAAGCTAGACCTGAAAGAGAAAGATGAAAGACCTGAGACACACAGGAACATATGGATGACTAAGACAGAATCTGCAATCTCCTTTCGGGATTTTAAGAAAAGGCTCTTTTGCCGTGATGGATTGAGGGTAATCCTAACTCAAAAGAAAAAGTGAACTGGCTGATTTCTTTAAGCTCCTTTCCTGCCCTAAATTTCTACAGAAAAGGAACATCTCCAAAGTAACGCTTCTGAAAACATTTAGGGAAAGATAACATTTGAAGGCATCATTTCAACAAGTATTTATTGAACATTTTTATGTCTCCAGAACTGTGCTAAAATCATAGATTTAGATTGAAATGCCATAGATTTAGAGATGGAAGTAACTTTAGAGGTCATCTGTTCTATCTCTGGCATTTTATAAATAATAACAATAGCTAACATTTATATGCATATATATATATATATATACATACATATACATAAACCGAAAGAGAGAGAAGAGTTGAACCCAGGTCTTCTGACTAAACTCAGCATTCTTCCTGTTCTATTGAAGACTTTTCTAGGCATGGCCAATGTGTTGATTTGTTTTAATTGCTTGTATTTAATTTGTTATGAGGGAGGGCTCCATGTCAGAGGGGAAGAGCAGCAAATTATTGGGAAGTGACAGTGATGTAAAAGAAGGAAAGAAAGACCACCAATCAAACACAAATGTATCGTATAACTAGCAATGAATAAAGATTTTTGTGCTATGTAAATTCATTTAGAATTTACTTAGCTAAGTTCTCCCCATTCACACTGGGGAGTATGTTGGAAAGGGAGAATTTCCTTCCTCTCTGCTTCTAAACCATTCAGACCAGTTTAAACACAGATATATATCACACTCATATATACAAATGTGCATGCACATATACATACACATATACACACGTGCATATACATAACAGAACTAACTAGCAACTAAGCATAAAGGTAAAAGGGCACTGTTGAAAATTATAAAGCAGACTTAGAGACAGTTAATATTGAAATGTAAATAGGGTTAAGTTTCCTAGAAATCAGTGAAGAGAATATTCCTTTCACTGGGACTCGCATATTGTGCTTTAGACCCTGAGAACAATTTTGTATGTCATTACACTTCACCTGGGTGGCTGAATTAGTAGGGGGTCCCTTGGCATCATTTTGGTCATATTTTTCTGATGCCAGCGATTCATAAAACCTGATCATGATGTCATTTTTGTACATGAAAAATAGAGAACTGAAAGAATTAAGGCAGTCTTGTAAATAAGCTTAAGATTTTACCAGCCCACAATTTGTTTTTACTCTCTACTCCCCAAAGGTACACTGGCAGAAAAGTAAATAAAATTAACAGACATTTTATTACTCATCCAGCAGAATCACTTGCCCTGGGCAAATAGGTGAGTAGTTATTTTCAAAGCTGAATTAAAAGGCAGCCAAAAAGTAAACAATCCTTCCACCTAGCCCCTAAAATGCTCAAGTGCACTTTGGCCTCTTATGAAATGCTTTTTCAAGTTGTCAAATTTGATTTAAGATGAACTCCACCATATGAAAATAGTCCATGTAATTAAGTAGTAATTCTCTAATGGGGAGAGTTAAGAGTAATACACTTGCGTGGTATATGTTTGGGTTAATTTACTGAGCTCTGACCCTAACACCAAATCCATTACAGTGCAGAACAATGGGAAAAACTGGAGATCCAACAGGAATTCTCAATCTCCCTGGGGTCTTTACAAAAAGGCAAGTGCTATACTGAGCGCTTTGAGTTCTTTAGCACAATATTATTGAAGAGACATTTAACAAATGTTTTTGGTAATAATAGTGAAGGTGATGACCTGACAAGGTCAATAGCCCCAGGAATAAAGAATTAAAAAGCAGTAGGGTATGTTTTCCTGATTCATAACTCTGAAGAACACAATAACCATGATTTCAGAGAAACGAAGATCACTTCCTGATAGACAGCTGATGGACGAAATGAGACACATTCGTAGACACAGCCAGTGTGGGAATTTATTTCACTTGACTTTGCATACTTATTTAAATGGTTTTTTCTTTCTTTCTTTAGTGGGGCGGGGAGAAGACAAGGAGGGAGAGAAAATAAATGTTTATTAATTGAAAAATACAAAATTTAATCTTAACTTGACCAGGCCAGTAAGCAGGATAGTGACTATGCTTTTCAAATAACTAGGGATGTTTAACCCGGAAAACTGAAGTGGCACGTAATAGCTGCCCTCCATTTTCTGAAGGACCATCATGTGGGAAAAGGTATCCGATTTGACCCCAGGGAGTGGAACCAGTTACAGAGAGGCAGATTTTAGCTAGATGGAAGAGAGAGTTTTCTAACAATTAGGACTGGCTCAGGAGATAGCACGATCTCCCTCAATGGAAGTGTCCAAGTGGGGGCTGGATAATATGGTTGGGAGTGTTGCAGAGGGGATTCCTGGGAGGTTGGAGGGGGCTTTTCGGCTCTGAGATTCTGTGACTGTGTGCAAGCTAATCTAATGTAGAAACAATGCCAACTGTGAACGTTATTCCCAATTAAAGTAGTAAGGAAGGAAGCTAGCAGGTTTACAAAGCAAACACAAAAGTCTGGTGATAAACTGTTTTTCTGCATTCAGATCCACATTCAGGCCACTAGGCGGTGCTGCCTACCTGTTATCCACAGCTTCTTGCTAGGGCAGAGAAATTAATTCTTTTCAAAGGAAACAGTACCCTTAAAATACTGATGATTTTGAGCTGGAATTTACATAGCACAAAAATCTTTATTCACTGCTAGTTATATGACACATTTGTGTTTGGTTGGTGGTCTTTCTTTCCTTCTTTTACATCACTGTCACTTCCCAATAACTTGCTGTCCTCCCCCTCTGACATGGAGCCCTCCTTCATAACAAATTAAATACAAGCAATCAAAACAAATCAACACATTGGCCATGCCTGGAAAAGTATGATTCATACCACCTTTTTTTCCAGGGTGCAAAGGGTTTGATGAAAGCCACCTTATTTTATGTGCAAACCAACCCAGGTAGAAACAAGCTACCTTGTTATTTTAAGATTCCTAGGATTTCTGCAATGTGTTCAATCCCTGGGGGAAATCAGCTACTTTGAGTTCAATAACCCTATTGTCAGATTAAAGGGCAAACACCAGCGGAGCCCAGGGAGACCACCTTCCCTCTAGACCAAGGCAGTTTATTATGAAGTACTATGTGATTTCTTGCTTATTTGAATTACTGACCCTCTGATTACAGCATCATAATCACTCAAGGTTCCAAGTTCTATTCAATATATAACATATGGGATTTAATTATCAAGAGAATACCTTGTGACCCATTAATTTTGTTGAAGGTGTGTGGCTAATGTGTGGTGGTACAACTGAAAACATCTGAGATTATTTTATGCATTTTTTATTGCTCAACTGAGGTATTAGCATTAGCATCTGAATTTAAAGAGAATTCTTCAAAAGGTCTAATTTGTAGTTTGACAGAATGAAACCAGGTGTTTTCGAACGAGGACCTGCCCAAGAACATTTAGGGTACAAAGGACTGCTGGCCACCCCACCCCGGCCACACTCACACCCTCTGGCTTTCAGGTAAAGGACTATAGCAACACTCAAGGTGGAGGAAGGGGATCACAGAGGAAGGGTGTTACCTGACTCTGGTGACTTGAATTCTCTCACCTTAGAGTATGAGCCAAACCTGAGACAGGCCTTTTTTTCTCTTCATTCTTTTATTTCTATTTTTTCTACTTTGCTCCCTCTGCTTGGGGCAGAGACCTAGGCGGGTGAACCTTAAACTGCCCAGCATCAGAAGAAGCTGAGACATTTCGAGATCCAGCTTCTAGGGAAATCATCAGAGGGAAGGAAGTCAGAAAGAAAGTATGCAACCAGGAAAAATCAGGAAAAAAGGAATGAAACTATCAAAGATCTCAGGAAGAAGAAAACTCAAAGACCTTAAAAATAAGCAGAAAAATCAAAAGGAAAAACATTAACAACCAAAGGAAATATGGCCTCCAGATCTAGTAAATGAATTCAGGGATCTATGAATAACTATTGAAGAACAAAGGAAAATGACTCCAACCCTTGAAGAGACAAGGACCCTGGGAGACTTTAAGGAGAACATGAGACCACAAAAGAAATAAGAATTAGGAGAGCAGAATTTATGACCTGCAGAGTAAAAATAATTGGCAGAATAGAAAAATTTGAATCTCACCAAAGAAATAAAAAAGAACTGGGAATAAATAAAAATATATAATAATAAATATATATTAAATATATATAAATAAAATGTAATAAAAATGGTTTTGTTTGGGGGGCAGAGCCAAGATGGCGGCTGGAAAGCAGGGACTAGCATGACCTCCCTGCTGAGTCCCTCCAAAAACCTATAAAAAATGGCTCTGAACCAACTCTAGAATGGCAGAACCCACAAAACAGCAGAGGGAAGCAGGGCTCCAGCCCAGGACAGCCTTGATGGTCTCTGGGCTGGGAGCAGAGGGGAGCCGTGGGTAGCCGAGCCCAGCCGAGCCCCGCGTGAACTTCGCGGACCAACCAGACCAGAGGCTGGGCGAAAAGTGCCCTAGCGCCTTGAATCAGTGAGCTGCGGCAGTTACCAGACTCCTCAACCCACAAACACCAAAAACAGCGGAGAAGGTTAGTGGGAAAAGCTGTGGAAGTGGAAGGAGTTCACGGTTCGGCTTCCAGCCCCGGCAGCAGCAGAGGTGGGGCTGCTACAGCTGTTGTTGCTTCCGGATCCAGGCCCACCTGGTGGGAGGAATTAAGTGGCGGATCAGAGCAGGAGTGCACAGCCTGCTGAAGATCTAAGCCCAGTTCGGGTTGGGGTTCTCGGGGAAGGAGCAGTGCGGGTCTGACAGAGCTGGCACATCCCCCCAAACGTGGAACATAGAACTCGTTAGTCTACAAGCAGTCATACCCCACTGAAAAACTCAAGGGTCAAGTTAGTTGGTTGGGAATATGGCCAGGACGCGAAAACACACCCAGATTCAGTCTCAGACTTTGGATTCTTTCTTTGGTGACAAAGAAGACCAAAACATGCAGCCTGAAGAAGTCAACAAAGTGCAAGAGCCTACACCAAAAGCCTCCAAGAAAAACATGAACTGGTCCCAGGCAATGAAAGAGCTCAAAAAGGATTTGGAAAAGCAAGTTAGAGAAGTAGAGGAAAAATTGGGAAGAGAAATGAGAAGGATGCGAGAAAACCATGAAAAACAAGTCAATGACTTGCTAAAGGAGACCCAAAAAAATACTGAAAAATACACTGAAGAAAACAACACCTTAAAAAATAGATTAACTCAAATGGCAAAAGAGCTCCAAAAAGCCAATGAGGAGAAGAATGCCTTGAAAGGCAGAATTAGCCAAATGGAAAAGGAGGTCCAAAAGACCACTGAAGAAAATAGTACTTTAAAAATTAGATTGGAGCAAGTAAAAGCTAGTGACTTTATGAGAAATCAAGATATTATAAAACAGAACCAAAGGAATGAAAAAATGGAAGGCAGTGTGAAATATCTCACTGGAAAAACCACTGACCTGGAAAATAGATCCAGGAGAGAGAATTTAAAAATTATTGGACTACCTGAAAGCCATGATCAAAAAAAAAAGCCTAGATATCATCCTAGATATCTCCTTTATCAAGGAGAACTGCCCTGATATTCTAGAGCCACAGGGCAAAATAGAAATTGAAAGAATCCATCGATCACCTCCTCAAATAGATCCCAAAAAGAAATCTCCTAGGAATATTGTTGCCAAATTCCAGAGCTCCCAGATCAAGGAGAAAATACTGCAAGCAGCCAGAAAGAAACAATTCGAGTATTGTGGAAACACAATCAGAATAACCCAAGATCTGGCAGCTTCTACATTAAGAGATCAAAGGGCTTGGAATATGATATTCCGGAGGTCAATGGAGCTAGGATTAAAACCTACAATCACCTACCCAGCAAAACTGAGTATCATGCTCCAAGGCAAAATAAGGATTTTTAATAAAATAGAGAACTTTCAAGCTTTCTCAGTGAAAAGACCAGAACTGAATAGAAAATTTGACTTTCAAACACAAGAATCAAGAGAAGCATGAAAAGGTAATCAAGAAAAAGAAGAAGAAAAAGAAATTGCAAGGGACTTACTAAATTTGAACTGTTTTGTTTACATTCCTACACAGAAAGATGATGTGTATGATTCATGAGACCTCAGTATTAGCGTAGCTGAAGGGAATATGCATATATGTATATATGTTTATGTATATATATATAGATATATAAGTGAATGTGTATGTATGTATATATCTATGTGTGTGTGTGTGTATATATATATATATATATATATATAGAGAGAGAGAGAGAGAGAGAGAGAGAGAGAGAGAGAGAGGACACAGGGTAAGTTGAAGGTGAAGGGAAGAAATCTAAAAGAAATAAAATCAAATTAAGGGAT